>NW_027480810.1:82500-181616 GCF_051401765.1 Calliopsis andreniformis
TCCTCCTTTTTTCTTCTTTTTTTTCCTCTTCCTCTTCCTCTTCCTTTCATTTGGTTATTCCCTTTCTGTTATGTTTCTCCCTTGTTTCTGTTTTCTTGTTTCCTTGTATCACTGTGGTTTATGTTCTTCTTTCCAAGGCTTCTCGTTCTCTCATGGTTTGTGTAGCGAAATGGCTGAAATATTTGAATGTGTCCTTCTCCATGAGCTGATTGAGTTGGCATGGCCATGGTTTACCTGTATTCATTATTTCGAGGGCCATCCTTAATCGTTTTTCCGCGTACCGCGGACAATGGAATATGATGTGTTCTACTGAGTCAATTTCTCCACATCCGCAGGTATTGCTGTCCTTGATATTTAGGGCGTACTGTTTATCTTTTATCTTCCCATGTCCTGATAATAGCTGTATGCTATGGAAATTGATGTGTATCCAGTGTGATGTTAGCCTCTTTTCCACGTTATTTATGAACTTGTATGTGATTCTTCCCTTGCTTGACTCTGTCCATCTTTGCTGCCAGAGGCTAAGTAGTTGCTCCTCAATCTGCTCCGTTATTTCGTCCTGATCTATTGTTTCGTCTTGCGGATTATAGTGTAGATCTCCTATTGTGAATTCTTGATTTTGACGTAGATTGTGTTTGGCCTGCTTTCTCATTAGATACAAGTCTATTGGGATGGCACCTGCTAGCACAGTAATAGCATCGGTGGAAATTGTTCTATATGCTCTTGTGACTCTCAGTAGAGCGTGTCTTTGGGCTGATACCAGTTTCTTCATGTGCCAGGCGTTGATTTTATCATACCATCCGGCTGAGGCATAGGTGATTATTGGGAGGAAGATCCCTTTGTATAGGGTCATCATGTTTTTCTGACTTATTCCCCATTTTGACTTGGCGATGTAAGATAGTCTATTGAAAACTTTTTTCCCTTTATTGGTTATGTATCTGATGTGTGCTGATATACTGTATCTGGTTCCAAAGTTTATACCAAGGTACTTTACTGTTTGACGCATCTGAAGTGAGATTCCATTTATCTTCACAGTTGGAGGCCGCTTGATATCCAAAAATCCTCGTACCAGTAGCATTTCTGACTTAGCCTCTGACAATTTCAGTTTGTGCTTGGTGCACCAGTTCTCTACGCATTTGGTTGCTGTGCTCGCTCTCTCTTCAAGTTGCCTCCTGCTGTTTCCGGTTATGAGTAGTACTATGTCGTCAGCGTATGCAATTGCTTCGTATCCTGCTTCAAGTAGCTTGTTGAGAATTTCATCGAAAATGAGAGTCCAAAAATGTGGTCCGAGAATCGACCCTTGTGGGCATCCCTTCGTTGTTCGCTTGCTGATAGTTGTATCATTTTCTGTGATTTCAACGGTTCGATCCTTAAGGTAACTCTGGATAAGCTTGTAAAGGTTCGGAGGACAGTTCCTTCTTTTGAGGTTAATTAAAATGCTCGGCCACCATACACTGTCAAAGGCTGCTGATATATCCAGGAGAATTGCTATGGCGTATTTTTCGCTTGTTTGATCTGTCAGTTCTCTTAGTTTTACGATAGCTTGTTCTGTAGATTTCCCTTTCTTGAATCCGTATTGTCTTCCGGATGATTGTGGATGATTGTTCAGGATGTCCGAGAGTCGATTTACGATTAGCTTTTCCAGAACTTTGCTCAGGGCTGGAAGAAGGCAGATCGGTCTGTAAGACTTAGGGTCATTCATGTCCTTGTCTTCGTTCTTGAGTAGGACCTTAATTACGCCCTTCTTCCAGTTGCGCGGAAAGACGCCGTGTTTGAGGGTGGCATTTAATAGGGCTATAAGCTCATTTGAAATTATTTGCCATGATCTTTTAATAATTTCCGTTTCCAGCATATCCTTACCAGGCGCTTTCTTGTTTTTGAGACGGCTAATCGCTTGTCCAATTTCTTCTCTTGTGAAAGAGGGTGTGTCGTCTGTATTTGCAGGTGAGCTGATTTCGTGTCTTATTTTGCGGTGCCATGACGTTTCATGGTCGGTGGAGTCGTCCGGGACTAGTGTGTGGAGCAGGGTATGCATGGTGTCTTCCCAGGTGTTTGTGTGTGCGTTGTTCACTTTAATGTTTTCGCATGCTTTGGCTATATTGATCTTATCCATCTGCAGTTTATACGGTATTCCCCACGGGTTCGCGTTTCCTTCTTGAGTGACAAAGTTATTCCAGCTGTTGGTTTTTGCTTTTCTTACTTGCGCAATATACTTGTTTCGGAGTTTACGGTATTCTGCTTTCTTCGTTGCGAAGAGAGACTCGTTAGATTTAGTTTTTTGATATGAGTGTCTTGCTTCTCTTACTTCACTTCTGAGCCTCGTTAGTTCGGGGTTCCACCATGGTGCCGAGCTTAGGAAACGCGTTTTTCTAGGGATGGCATTATCGCTGGCTGCTCTGATGGCGTCTTCGACTTTCTGAGCAAGCTCGTCCACATCCTGATCTTGTCCGTCTTGTATATTGATTTGAGCATTATGGGTTACCTGTCTCAGTGTAGTATCGAATTTTTCCCAGTTAGCTCTTTTAATGTTGTAACGTGTCCCTTTATCTTTTGTTGGAGGCTGCGTGTTTGTCATTTTGTATTGGAATGTGATTACGTTATGATCGCTCGTGGTCCAATCTGAGTGTATTTGCCATCTAGATATGCGGTTTATGCATGTAGCACTGATTATTGTCAGGTCAATATTTGATCTACCATGTGTGTTATCAAAAGAATAAAATTCCGAAGGTCCATTAACTACATAAAGATTGTTGTGAGCAATGAAGCTTTCCATGAGTTCTCCTCTTTGGTCTGTTACGTCGTTGTACCAGATAGGAGATTTTGCGTTGGCATCAGTGCAGATGATCACACTTCTGCCTCGCAGGTCCCGAAGTATCTCGTCCAGATGTCGTAAGTACGGTTTTATATTCTCGCAGAATTGAAAATAAGCGCTTATTGCATATATTTTGGTTTTCCCTATTGTGATTTCGGCACATATACAGTGTGTGTTGCTGTATTGTTCGAGCTTCATTATGGTGATTGATAGGTTCACGACTATTATTGCTGCTTTAATCATGTCGTTGGTTGATGTGTTGGAGAACTTTTTGGTGTCAGAGAGTACTTTTGTAGTAAGGCCCAAGCCAGCGATTTTATTTCTGTGGCTAAACGGTTCCTGCGCCATGATGATATCTATGGGATTTTCTGTCGCGAAGGCTCTTATTTCATCCATAACTACTCTGGCGTTTTGTGCATTTAATTGTGCAAAATTTATTCCCGACCACTTTAGTCGTGTGCTTTTATTTTCCATAATCGGTTCGAGAGAGAGAAGCTTGTACTGCGTGTTTATAAGCAGGGCATTCCTTTGCACGAGATGAGTGGTCGCATGGTTTTCCGAATCTCTTGCAATTTATACAGACTGGTTGTTGTGCTTTAGATGGGCACGAACTATAAGTGTGTCCTTCCTTAGCGCAGTGCCCACAAGTGTCAACTGTAGCTTTACAGTACTTTGCGATATGCCCGAAGGATTGGCATCTGTAGCAGCGGCTGACAGGTATATAGTCACGAATTTGACACGAGTGCCACTCGATAAAAATTCTACCACGCTTGACCAGTTTTTCCCTCAGTTCCGGTGCGGCTTCCACAACCCAGTTTACTGTTTCCTTCTCTCTGCTACCTGTCTTAAAGACAGGCTTGAAGCTCTCCTGAAATTTCTTCTCTGTCATATTTTCGAAATTCTGTTGTTTGATTGCGGCGGTAATTTCCTTCTCAGTGAGGTCTCGCGGGATACCGAAGATTATCATCCTCGGTTTACGCATTGTTGGTCGTCCTACTTTGAGGCCCGCGCTTTCCAATTTCTCGCTCTGCAGCATGGCCTCTAGGTCCTCTTTTGTTTCGGTTTCTATCAATACGCCGTTATTATTTATTTTACGTACACTGCGTATTTTTAATTTCTCTTTGATTGGCTCAACCTTCGATAAAATAACTTTCTTGGTTTCTTCGCTGTCTACTATTTTGCTGGTCTCTATCGGATATATAGTGACTATGTGTCTTGGCTGCTTTGAAGCCTCAGCTCTTATTTTTGTCTGGATTTTGAGTTTGTCAGCATAAGAGGGCTGTGGTTTTGGAACGCTGATTTGAGCACTTAGCTCACTAACTTTCGTCACGGCTCCACATATAGTAGCGCTAAGACTGTTCAGTTTCTCATCCAGAGAGCGCGCTTTACGAATTTCCATTTTTAGTTTCGTATTTTCCTGCTGCTGCAACTCACACAGTTCAAATACCTCCGCTACCTTCTTCTTGATATGCTTAATATCTTTCGCCTTCAATTCGGTGAGCTCTGTGCCAATTTTGTTTATAAGCGCAGAAAGTTCGCGTACAGGAAGCAGGGGGTCTACTTTAATGGCCGGGCCATCCTCGTCGTCTGAATCATCCGGAGCAGACTTATTTCTCTTCGGGACCTTCGAATCTTCCTTTAATATCTCAGGTCGGCAGTCATCTTTCCTTTTCCTGCTATTCCTCGGGATAGGATCAGGAGCGAAATCCATTGGATCCGCCATGATGAATATCCGTTCAACCTATTAGGGCACACGAAACGCCGTGAGCTCACGGGCGAATCGGAGAGCGCGACGTATACTTCCGTCCAATCACGTTCAGCAAGCCAGGGAACAGTAGCCAATCAACGAGAACGCCGCTGAGGCAGGAGCCAATCAGCGCGCAGGCCGCTGAGGCAGAAGCCAATCAGCGCGCAGGCCGCTGGCTCAGGAGCCAATCAGCGCGCAGGCCGCTGAGGCAAGAGCCAATCAGCGCGCAGGCCGTCAGCCAGTCAGGAGCCGCGACGCAGCGATCACCGCGCCGCCACGCGGCAGACACGGCGTTCTCACGCGGAGCGTCTATTTCTCACAGAAACTTTAAACACAGATATTTTCAGTTCGCCTCGACCAATCTCTGCGACTATTATATCAAATTAAAGCTCTCGTAAAGAGCAACACGCTTGTATGCAACACTTTATATTTTCAGCACTTTTAACCACTTTTTTCTTCACTCGAAGACAGAGCGCGACGTGACACGTGCGTTACGTACGGCGGCCATCTTGGAACTCCCAAAGATAGGGACAGATATTGTTTGGCAATTTTGGTCAGCGAGTGACTAGCGCCGCGCCTCGATGCTTAAGGCATCATAGCGGCTTTAAACCGGCCAGGTGGATTCGGCATTCTAGCTTCCTAACGTCCACTGACCAGGCAACGTGAGTCGAAGATGTTGTGCCGACTCAGACTTGGAAAAACCCTGCCCTCATCTCTTTTGGAGAGTCATTGAACAAGTTGGGTCTACCCTTTCGGGAAGCGGCTCGTTTAGTCAGCCCTGCACGCTGCTAGGCAACGCGCAGTGCTGTCCAGCGGGGACCACGTGGAGGTAGAGCCGCCGGCTTTCGCCCGACCCCGTGCAGGATGGCTTTCTAGCCGATTCCGGCCTGCGCCACTGCAGCGTTCATTTCTGAACTCTGCCTGCCTCAGTGGCTGCAGGTTATATTACCTTGTGCTTTTTGATGTCTCTGATTTCTGTGATAGGGTTCTCTCGTCTCTTAGATGTTAATCCTGGTTTTCCTGGTTGTCCTCGTTGTCCTGGTTGTCCTGTTGTCCTGGTTGTTCTGGTTGTCCTGATTGTCCTGTTGTTGTCGTGGTTGTCCTGGTTGTCCTGATTGTCCTGTTGTCCTGATTGTCCTGGTCGTCGTCCTGATTGTCCTGGTTGTCCTTTGGTCCTGGTGTATCCGTTGATGTCGCTGATTTTGTTGTTGTTGTGCAGTTCTGTCTTCGACTGGCCTTTCCTTCGCTTTCAGAGTTGTGTGGGCGAAGTCACGAAAGTAACAGAAGGCTTTTCTGCTCACCAGTTTCGCTTCCGTGACTGGCCAGGTGAAGCCGTGTTTTTGGAGGGCTATCCGTAACACCGATCTCGCCTCCTCGTGCCTCGGGCAGTCGTATAGTATGTGCCTGCACGTTTCTTCTTCTCCGCAGTCGCATGTGGCCGCCTCCACGAGTGCGAAGGTGTGTAGCTTCCACTTAAAGTCCCCATGTCCACTAAGGAACTGTGTGACATAATGGTCCGGCCTGACCCATGCACTCTTCATCCTCTGTCGCACGTCCTGGAAATACTTATAGGTTGTGCGTCCGAGTGTTGATGTCTGCCAGCGCTGTTGCCATGCATCGAGTGTAGCTTCCACCGTTCGCCTTTCCTCTTCCTGGTCGCCGTCCTGTTGTCGTCTGATACGGAATTTTTTTCGACCGTTCCTCTATCAGAAGATCGATCGGTACTTCGCCGGCGATTATGGCCAGTGCTTCCGTCGATGTCGTACGGTAGGCCTTAGTTACTCTGAGGAGGGCCATCCTCTGCGAGCGTAGCAGAACCCTCCTGTGTGTTTTGTTCAGCAGGTCGCTCCAGCCGGCGGCTGCATACGTCGTAATCGGCACGTAAAGCCCCTTATATAGAGTTCTCAGCGCTCTGTGCTCCAGTCCCCACTTGGCTTTAGCTACCCTTGCTAGACTGTTGAAAAGTCTGTTGCATTTCTCTGCCGTTTTGCTGACGTGAGTGTCTATTCTGAGCCCCCGATCCAAGTGGACTCCTAGATACCTTATTGTCGGTTTCATTCTCATTCCCTTGTTTTGGACGAGTATGGTTGGTGGTCTTTGGGCGTCAAGGTTTCCCCTCAGCAATATCATCTCTGTCTTTTCGGCAGAGAGTTGAAGCTTTCTCCTTTCACACCAGTCCCAGACCTCGTTTACGACTGCCTGTCCCTTTCTACTTATCTGCTCTCTGTTTGTGCCTGATATTAAGGCTAAGACATCGTCCGCGTAAGCGATGACTTCGCAATCCAGTTCGCCGCTGGACAGATGTACCAGCAGGTCGTCGAAGTTGATGTTCCAAAAACTGGGTCCTAGTATTGAGCCCTGAGGGCAGCCCCTGTTTACTGGTTTGCCCACAGCTTCCTGCTTGCCTACTATTTGTACTGCCCTGTCTGAGAAATAGCTGTCCACTAGACCGTAGATGTTTCGCGGGCAGTTCCTCTTCTTGAGTTCGTACATCACGTTAGGCCACCATACGTTATCAAACGCTCCGGCGATGTCGAATGCGATCCCGACTACGTACTTTCCTCCGTACTTTCCAGGGTCAGTTTCTCGCTCGAGGTCATCGACTAGTTCTCGTAGTTTAAGAATAGCGTCCTCGGTGGATCTTCCAGGTCGAAAACCGTATTGCCGGTCTGATGTCGCGTTTTGGTGCAGGAATGTGGACGTCAGCCTTACCGACATCAGTCTTTCCAGGAGCTTGCCCATCATGGAGAGAAGGCAGATTGGTCTGTACGACTTCGTGCTGCTCCTGTCACGATCTGGTCCTTTAGGGATGGTTATAATCGTTCCCGTCTTCCAGCGTGTTGGAAATATTCCCCACTCGAGGCATCCATTCATGAGTCTCATTAGCTCATTATGGATGCACCCCCAGGATTTTTGCACTACCTCTGCCTCTATTCTGTCCGGTCCGGGGCACTTGCCTTTCCTGAGGCGCGTCACAGCTGCACTCAATTCCTCCCACTCGAAAGGTGGTGTGTCCTCCGTATTCGGGTATACGCGTACGTCCTCGCGAATTCGGGTTTGCTCTGGTGTTTCCGCTGCTGGGTCATCGTCCGGGAGTAGGGCGCGAAGTATTTCCTCGGCGGTGGCCTTCCAGTTATCCGTGTAGCCACCCTGTCGTAGTTTGATAGTCGACATTGCTTCTTCTCTCCTGAGCTTTCCGAGCGTTGTTTTTGTCGCAAGGCCCCATGGTGCCTTCCTTCCCTCCTCTGTTACAAACCTACGCCAGCTCTTGTTCTTCTCAGACGCTACCTTTTTTGTGTAGGCCCTTCTGAGTCTGCGGTATTCTCCCTTACGCTCCTCCTTCCTGACCGGATCGCTTGTCTGCTGGTATATACGTCGGGCCTTGTACACTGACCTTTTCATCCTCGTCAGTTCCGCTGTCCACCATGGAACTGACTTCTGATACCATCGCTTCTCGGGCATGGCTGCCTCGCACGCAGCAGTTATCGTGCGCTCGGTTTCTACGGCGAGTCTCTCGACATCCTCTCGACTGTTCAGCGGGAGTCTGCTGAGAGCTGTTTTCTTTTCCAAGAGTACCTTCTGGAACTTATCCCAGTTTGCCTTCCTTGTGTTGTACCTTGGTTTCATGGGGTGTGCGTGTCGCAGCTCTCCGCCGAGGTCAAGTCTCGTCTCCAGGATTCTATGATCACTGGAGGTACCGTCCCTGTACACTTTCCAGCCGTGTACAAGTGGTATGGCTTTCCAGGTAATGAGTGTGACGTCGATGTTCGACGATCCGCGAGTGCTTTCAAACGTTGTAGGGAATCCAGCCTTGTTTAGCACTACCAGTTCATGCTGTGCTATCAACTGCTCTAACAGTTCCCCTCGTTCGTCAGTAATCTTGCTGTGCCATACAGATGATTTGGCATTCACGTCCGCCCCTATGATTACTGGCTTTCCCCGAAGGTATGTGAGCGTTCGGTCAAGATGGGCGAGTCCGACTTCGATCTGCTCTGACGGGGGAAAGTATTGACTGATGAAGTAAAGCTCCATAAGTCCGTCATAGATTTGTACGCATACACTGTGAGTCGTGCAGAATTCTGATATCTCGAGTATCGAGAGCTTTCTGTTTCGTACAGCTATCGCTGCAAGCGGCGGCGCGTCTGCCGTACCCCGCGAGATCGTCACGATTCCACTTCCAAGACCCGTAATTGCCCCTTTGAAACTGTACGGTTCCTGCATGAGCAGGATATCCGCATTGACGTGTTCCATTTTAGACCTGACCTCGTGCGGTACAGTCTTGGATCTCTGCATGTTAAGCTGCAGGATTGTCATTCCGCGTCCTTTGCTACTTACGGCGTTAGTATCCATAGTTGGTTCTGCTAACTGACTTCTCTATTGCTGCTTTTTGTCCTGGGCAAGCCGCGCTGGAAGCGGCGTGATCTCCATTCTTTCCGGCTCGTTTGCAGTTTATGCATACTGCTGGGTGGTCCTTTTTGGGGCAAGCTTTTACTCCGTGCCCTTCTTGAGCGCAGTGGCCGCAAATTTCCTGCTCGTGCTTGCAGTGCTTAGCTATATGCCCGAAGGCCTGGCACTTGAAGCATCTGCTAACTGCCAAGAAATCGCGCACCTTGCAGGCATTCCACCCAAGGAACAGCTTGTGTGCCTCGAGCATTCTTAGTCTGAGTGCCGGCGAAACTTCCACGACCCAGTTCGTTTCCTCACTGTCTTTTCGGCCAGTCCTGAAGCAGAGCGTCACTGACTCTGCTTCCTCATTTCCAAGTACTTTTTCATTCTGTTTCCTGAGGCAGCTGTGAATTTCCTTCTCGGTCATTTCTCTTGGTACGTCGAAGAGAGTCAACCTTGGCTTCTTCATCTGCTTCGCTGCGACCTTCAGTCCGATTTCCTTGAGCTTGGAGTTTTCTGTAAACTCTTTTAGGGCCTCCGCAGTGGTCGTTTCCACGGCGATGCCGTTGCCGTGGATCTTCCTCACCGCCTTCACCTGTATCCCACGCTTCTTTGGGTTGACCAGGGTGAAAACTGCCTCTCTGGCTTCCTCGCTGGTCTTGATCTCCCCCACGTCCATGTCTGGGACGATGATAGCCACATTCCTAGGTGGTGTCACCACGGCTGGCGAGACTCTCTTCGGAGGCATCCTCACTCTCTCGGCATACGTGGGGACTTTCGTTTCTTCGGCTTTCCTTGACACTCGTTCCAGGCAGCGGGTTGCCAAGAGCGATTTCTGGACGGCGCCGCTCATTGCCGCCTCCGACTTTCTGGCATGAGTGGTGGCTTGCTCAAGCCTACCCTCGAGGAAGCTGTTCCGGATGTTGAGATCTTCAACTAGCTCCCTCATTTCTTTAAAATACCGCATGATAGCGGTGGTCTGCTCTCTGTTCACTTTCTTCTTGGGGTCATTGCAGTAAGCAAGCAAGCGATCTTCAATGTCGCTTGCGGCGTTCTTAAATTCCGCTGGAGTGCGCTCCTCCATCGACACGTCAGTCTTCTGCCTCTTGTCCTCTTTTTCTGCACTGAAGTCCTTTTCTGGCGTAGTGCTGGCCCTCCTTTTAGTAGACTGGCTTTTGTTCTCCGGCGTCTTTAGTGCCGGTGCCAGGGACTTGCTCGGGATTGCAGACTTGGGTGGCTTGGATTGCCTCAGAGAGGCGGGAGCCATGTTGACTCCTCGTTGATACGCGACCGGCCGCCTGATTGTAATGGCCGCCTGCCGTAGCGTGTAGCCCCCACTCCAGTTATGTCCCACTCGCTGCTTGGCGTACGTGCTCGCTGGTCCGCCGGCGATGGCGGCTTCCCCCACTCCGCGTGTTTCCTTCCTCACCGTGGCTGGTGTACGTGACCGGTGGCCCACCGGCGATGGCGGCGTCCCCCGCTGGTGTACGTGACCGGTGGTCTGCCGGCGATGGCGGTGTCCCCTGCTGGTGTACCTGCTCGGTGGTCCGCCGGCGATGGCGGCGTCCCCGCTGGTGTACGTGACCGCGCTGGCGCGGCCAATGGCAGCGACGCGTGCGTCTCTAATTCTCTTCAGAGTCGCGTATGCATCGCAAAGTATAGGTCCTGTTAGCCCGTGTATCTTCTTGGATGGGGCCTTGGGTCCCGGGCGTACGTGACGCCGAGGTTGACTCCAATGGCGGTGGCGTCGTCTCGTACCGACTCTTGTGGAGTCTCCGGGAATTCACGCTCAAAATAACTTCAGGCACACTCCCGTTAATTTTCAATGCTCTGTGGCTAACAGGCAAGCCATACGGAAGTAAACGTGCCCATAGAAATGTTCGTAGCAGCGTCCACTGCCGATAGGACTAGCTCAGCGTGCGTACATGACACGGCGGCAAATCAAAATGGCGGACGGCGGCGTCCCCAAGCGCCACGATACACAGGAAGGCGTCAGGGCCTCTAATGACCTTAATTATGGTTTGATTTGACGATAAATACGTCGAACTGTTCGTCTTCGTGATCACCGTTCACTGCCGCGAGATAGTGTCTGAATTCGTGCAGATACGGTCGTGAAGTCCAAAAGATGCCGTGAACTTCGGCGGCGTTTCGACGCGGATTCCGCGTTTTCTCGTTCGTCAATAGTCCACCTGTGTTACACACAGCTAACTCCAGAAAACTCCACAAACACTTCACTGCAAATCACTGCATTTACACAGTATTATCGCTGTGGAAACTCCGATGAGAGCGTGATGTGGCTCCTTAGTCGCTGTATGGTTCCGCAAGGGTCGGCGCAGGTACGGAGCGGCGCGCGGCACGTCCGTTCGCCTCGGCGGTCAGGTAGAGACTCAAAGATAGGGACAGAAAGTCCGATTGATTTAACGTGCCGCACCTGCCCTACGGCTTATCCACACGGCCCCCATGGGCGCGGGATTGGGATACGCCCAATCAGCGCGTTGCGGGGGATCCCGCAACTACCAGTACGCCGCGAGGCTGTAGGTCCTCGCGGCAGACCACTGGTGGGGCCGAGCGACTTTCCACGCTCTACCGGATATGCAGTCCGGTACCCGAGCTGTAACGCAGCTCACCCGTCGGGGCTGTTTCAGCCCCTAGCCAGCATGCGGCTTTCAACCACTGCCCCCGCGATGGTCCTACCCATGACCGGGCCCGAGGCCGAAACCCCGGTGGGCCCCCGGTCCCCGCGGTACCAGTTTGGATCACTGGTCGGATCTTCGTAGCCAGGGCTACTACCAGTTTGCAAGCCCTACCGCTTGCGGCACTGGTCGGCCAGCGCTTCGGGTACGTGGAGACGCTACCCTCCAAGGGACCCATACAGGAATCGACCCATAGGTCTTTGGCCTGCGGTATCCCCCCTGCGTAACCTCGGCACACCCCATTTCTTTCACGCTGATCCACGCATCATTCGCTTCTTGAACACACACACAGCATATTTACTAAAACATTCATACTTTTCCTTGCACTCCAACACACCACTCACGTCCACACTCCCATCATCACACACAGTCACGCCACACTCACCCAGGTTTCTCACTTCATCATACAGTGGACATTCAACCAAAACATGCTTCCAATCCTCCCGCTCAGCACCGCAGTCGCACCGCTCACTTTCACTCAAACCACGTTTATACAAAAACGCATTCAAACTGCCATGCCCTGTCAACAAATAACATACGTGCAGTCCCGGATCAAAACACACATTTCTCTCAGCAAACCTTACATCCCGAATGTATTCATACGTCACTCTTCCATTCACACTTTCATTCCATCTCACTTGCCATCGCTCATACACTCTTTCATTTACTAACCTCACGCACTCATCCACACTCCTGCCTTGAACATCCATACTACTAATTACATCACTCTCGCTCAAGATCACACCATTCTTGATCTTATAATTCACACCTCTTCTCACGCACTCTAGGTCCCAAGGCAAAGCACCCATCAACACTTGCATCGCCTCTGTCGAAACAGTTCGACACACACATATACACGCATACAATACCATTCGTTGACATCGATTCATCAATTCACGCGCATATGCAAACTCCATTATCTCATACCACACACTCGCTCCATACATCACACACGCTACGAACAGACCCTTGTACAACAAGCGCACAGCACGTTTTCGCATACCCCATTCACGTCGTAACACACGCCTCATCATACCCACAACATTCATAATTTTCTCACGCAAATACTCCAGATGCACTTTAAAATTCATTCTCTCACTCACCCATATACCCAAATATTTGACACGCTCCACATACAGAATCAACTTATCATTCATACGGACATTCGGTCGCCTTGTGCCAGCCATACTGCCTTTCAAAAACATCGCAACAGTTTTACTCTCAGACACACTCACTCCCACCTTCGCACCCCACTCACACACAACGTTCATCCAATCGGTTCCCTTTCGCTCCAGTTCCACCCGGCTTCGTCCTTCAATCATCAGTAACAAATCATCAGCATACGCAACACATTTACATCCACACTGTTTGAGGTCCCGCAGGAGCCCATCCATCATCAGAATCCACACATAAGGTCCGCAGATGGACCCCTGCGGACAACCACGCTCGACATCCTTCCATACTATATCATTCACGCCAATCAAACACGCACGCCTACCGCTGAAATAATCTCTCCACAGACCAATCTCCTCACATCCAACCTCGGTTAATTTTTCAATCACACGAACCCACTCTAAATTATCAAACGCACCTTTAAAATCAACAAACACACCTAAAACATACTTACGTTCACTCTCATGCACATACTTCTTCACACACATCCACGCACTTTCAGTCGATCTACCCTTTCGGAACCCATGCTGCTCGTCACACATTCGTTCACCCACCTTTCGCTCCAATCGACACACCATCATTCGCTCCAACACTTTTCCAAGCACAGACAGCAAGCAAATCGGTCTATAGGACGCAGGGTCCGACCGCACTTTCTCGGGAGACTTCAGCAGCACAACCACACTCGCCTTCTTCCACTCACTCGGAAAACACGCCGTACTCAAGCACACATCATACAATCTCTTCAAACATTCCGGAATCGCTCGCCATATCACTCGCAGCATCTCGGCATTCACTCCATCCAAACCAGGTGCCTTACGCAATTTCATCCTTTCTACCGCATCCTCCACTTCACTCCATTCAAATTCTCTTACACTCGCATCATTCTCCACACGCACTCGTTCTATATCACTCATTCGCGACTCTGGGAAGAACCGTTCCATAAGCACATTCGCACACTCTCTCCATCCACGCGTTGCCACACCATCCACTTTCATCGAACTCAATCTCTCTCTACCAGTCATACCACGACATATCTTGTACACAGGCCCCCAGGGATCCAGATTGGAAGAGAGACCGACGAAATCCCTCCAACTCTCTTCTTTCACTCTCCACATCTCTCTTTTATACACATTCAGCAATCTCTTGTATTCTACTTTTCTCTCATCTTCATTCTCACCATTCCTCTTTCGCGCTCTCTGCCACTCTCTTCTACACTTTCTCACCTTTCTCTTCAGCTTACTCAACTCAGACGTCCACCACGCAATTCTCTTAACATTCACTCGCTTTATTTCCCTCAAACGTCTCTCATTCACAACCTGGATCCACGACATCACACTCTCAAGCATACTGTTCGCATTCACTCCGTCAAAATCCACTTCATGCATACTAGCACATTCTCTCAAATCATTCTCATACTCCTCCCAGTCCGCATCCTTACACGACCATCTCTTATACTCAACACTGGCTCCTTCATCATTCACTTTACACAACATATCAATCACAATAATATTGTGATCACTTATACCCCAATCATGCTTGATTTCCCACTCATACCGACACCCAGCGTATTCCTCATTCACCAACGTCACATCGATATCGCTCTCCCCTCTCATTCCCGAAAACGTATAATATTCACTCGGTTCGTTTAATACACACATACCATTCGCCAAGATCCACTCCTCAAGTATTCTCCCACGCATCTCATTCTCTCTGCTGCGGCCCCGCCCCTTGCTATACCACAGGGGGGAGACCGCATTCGCATCCATACCAATCAACACTCGTTTTCCAGTCGTACACGCTCTCACTCTCTCCATATACGTCAAGTACGGCTCAATGTCTCGGCCATACCGACAGTACATGGAGACCACATACATCTCGCCAAAGTCTCCCTTCAACCACACACACACTCCATACTCATCAGTACACTCACGTACACACATTGATTCTACACATACATCCCGCACCACCACAGCCGCCTTGACAGTTTCACTCTCACATACATACACATCCCATCCAGCCGGTAGACCTCTCACACCTCCATTCGCTACATACGGCTCCTGCAGCAGCGCTACATTCACACCATGCTGACTCATCACACCACCCAAATCACACATAACCGCATACGCTCGCTGACAATTACACTGTAACACACGTAAACGTCTACTAGTCATCACTTATTCGCATCTTCTCACGTACAAGCATCCTCACATACTCCGGACATTCAACGGACAGAACCGGGTGGTCACTTTTACAACCTTTCATTCTGCAGTTCCTACAACTCTCACGTTCACTCTTGCAGTCATTCCTCAAATGCCCACTCTCACCACACTTCTGGCACAGGCGCTCCTTCACTGGACACTCACGCATCATGTGCCCAAAGGCATAACACTTATGACACCTCAACACACTTACAAAGTCACGCACTTTGCACGCTCTCCACTTGACATATACTCTTTCCTCTGTCATTATAATATCTCGCACAGCTTTGTTCACTTCTATCACAACATTCCCCACATCCATACCCTTTCTGTTCATTCGCGTCACAACTCTCACTCTACTTCTGAACTCACTCTCAGGCACACACGCAGTCGCTGACTTTACATTCTTCACATACAACTCAGTCAGAAACTCTTCACTCGTCATCTCATTCGGCACATCAAACACAATCAACTTAGGACCTATCTTTTTCGGCGCTTCGACCTTCAATCCAATTTCATCAAATTTCTTACATCCACGCAACGCCAACAAATCTTTCACACCCGCAGCTTCAATCGCTACACCACCACTCCTTGTTTTCCGCACTGCTTTCACACGTACATTCAAGATTCCACTCACTTCACGCATCACTTTCTCTTTCACCTGCTCACTCGTCATCTTACTACTGTCATCCTTCGCTTTCACAACCACAGCATATGCCTTCGCTCTCGGTGTCTCAGTCATTCTCATACTCACACTCGGGCTCGCAGTCCCACTAGCACTCGTACTCTCATCCACCGTACGCCTCGAACTCTCAGCAGCCATTCTCGCATAACTAATACCCGGACTACTCGCACGCATCGTTTGCACAATTCTCTTCTCACACTCTTCCAAACGTCCTTCCAATCGCTCATTCTTTCGCAACAGATTCATGAACAACTCTTCATACTCACTCACACATCCTAATAAAAATTCACTCGACGACTTGGTCACACGACTCGCTTCATTGAACACGTGCTTCCTCACTTTCATACCAATCTCACGTAACACACTCACATCGTCATCACTATCATACTCAGTCCCACCTTCACCCGTACGCTGCCTCTTACCCACGCTGAGGCTTCGCCCATGCCTCGCTACAGCTCCTCGACTAGTACCCCCCCCCCCCCCCATCCCCAGGTTTCTTTTGTTGCTCCATAAAGTTCCCACGAGCAGGGACGATCCACACGTCACTCCCCGGGTGACGCCCTTTCCGGGGAGAAGGCTCATTCACTCAGGAGGTCGCCAGGTATCCCGAGGTTGGCCGCTAACGACCGGTGCTCCCACCAGCCACGCGTTCGGCAAGCGAGACGCGTACCCCATCACCGCGCGCCATAGCTTAGGGTTAGGGATTTATTATAGAGGTTTATCTCCTCGCGGTCCGGCCGGTTAAGGCAAGACCCCCGCTCCCACTGACGCCACGTACCACCGGGACAAGTCCCGATGGGTCGTTGCGACGCCAGGGGTTTACGGTATGGAGCTCGGGCACCTCGGGATCGCCAAATCCCGTACTGCAGCAAGCTGCAGCCCCTGAGGGATCAAAGATAGGGACAGAGGGAATCTCGTTGAAACAAATCGGACCAATACGACCGTGTACTTGACCATATTCTCTATCGAACGCACCCGTTAAATACTCCCGCCATTCATGCGCAGATTATTTATACGTAGGTAAATATCCCACTAGTCGTACACCACGAACGACGAAACGATACCCCGCCGGCAATACTGCGCAACGGCCGAAGAAACACTACGCCGCTGGCACTTGCACACAATTCGACTCAGCAATCCGGAGCGACACGAACGGGGACTTAGAATTTTTTCGCTCGGGCTCCGGAGCGACACGATCGCTCCGTTATTCTACGTTCTCTCGGTCCACGGGCATCAGAGAGCAAAACAGCCTAATAGTTTTAGAGTGCCTCAACGATCAGGAATATGGATCTAACGTTCTCGTTTCGAACCGACGACTTTCGGTTCCGGAGCGACACGAACGCTCCATGATTCTCGATTATCTCGACACAGGTTAGAGACAGAGGAGAACAAGTGTATGGTTTTAGAGAGCCACGAGCACCAGGAATAAGGATCTACCGTTGTCATTTCGTTCCGTCGACATTCGGTTCCGGAGCGACACGAACGGGGACTTAGAATTTTTTCGCTCGGGCTCCGGAGCGACACGAACGGGGACTTAGAATTTTTTCGCTCGGGCTCCGGAGCGACACGATCGCTCCGTTATTCTACGTTCTCTCGGTCCACGGGCATCAGAGAGCAAAACAGCCTAATAGTTTTAGAGTGCCTCAACGATCAGGAATATGGATCTAACGTTCTCGTTTCGAACCGACGACTTTCGGTTCCGGAGCGACACGAACGCTCCATGATTCTCGATTATCTCGACACAGGTAAGAGACAGAGGAGAACAAGTGTATGGTTTTAGAGAGCCACGAGCACCAGGAATAAGGATCTACCGTTGTCATTTCGTTCCGTCGACATTCGGTTCCGGAGCGACACGAACGGGGACTTAGAATTTTTTCGCTCGGGCTCCGGAGCGACACGAACGGGGACTTAGAATTTTTTCGCTCGGGCTCCGGAGCGACACGATCGCTCCGTTATTCTACGTTCTCTCGTTCCACGGGCATCAGAGAGCAAAACAGCCTAATAGTTTTAGAGTGCCTCAACGATCAGGAATATGGATCTAACGTTCTCGTTTCGAACCGACGACTTTCGGTTCCGGAGCGACACGAACGCTCCATGATTCTCGATTATCTCGACACAGGTAAGAGACAGAGGAGAACAAGTGTATGGTTTTAGAGAGCCACGAGCACCAGGAATAAGGATCTACAGTTGTCATTTCGTTCCGTCGACATTCGGTTCCGGAGCGACACGAACGGGGACCTAGAATTTTTTCGCTCGGGCTCCGGAGCGACACGAACGGGGACTTAGAATTTTTTCGCTCGGGCTCCGGAGCGACACGATCGCTCCGTTATTCTACGTTCTCTCGGTCCACGGGCATCAGAGAGCAAAACAGCCTAATAGTTTTAGAGTGCCTCAACGATCAGGAATATGGATCTAACGTTCTCGTTTCGAACCGACGACTTTCGGTTCCGGAGCGACACGAACGCTCCATGATTCTCGATTATCTCGACACAGGTAAGAGACAGAGGAGAACAAGTGTATGGTTTTAGAGAGCCACGAGCACCAGGAATAAGGATCTACAGTTGTCATTTCGTTCCGTCGACATTCGGTTCCGGAGCGACACGAACGGGGACTTAGAATTTTTTCGCTCGGGCTCCGGAGCGACACGATCGCTCCGTTATTCTACGTTCTCTCGGTCCACGGGCATCAGAGAGCAAAACAGCCTAATAGTTTTGGAGTGCCTCAACGATCAGGAATATGGATCTAACGTTCTCGTTTCGAACCGACGACTTTCGGTTCCGGAGCGACACGAACGCTCCATGATTCTCGATTATCTCGACACAGGTAAGAGACAGAGGAGAACAAGTGTATGGTTTTAGAGAGCCACGAGCACCAGGAATAAGGATCTACCGTTGTCATTTCGTTCCGTCGACATTCGGTTCCGGAGCGACACGAACGGGGACTTAGAATTTTTTCGCTCGGGCTCCGGAGCGATACGAACGGGGACTTAGAATTTTTTCCCTCGGGCTCCGGAGCGACACGATCGCTCCGTTATTCTACGTTCTCTCGGTCCACGGGCATCAGAGAGCAAAACAGCCTAATAGTTTTAGAGTGCCTCAACGATCAGGAATATGGATCTAACGTTCTCGTTTCGAACCGACGACTTTCGTTTCCGGAGCGACACGAACGCTCCATGATTCTCGATTATCTCGACACAGGTAAGAGACAGAGGAGAACAAGTGTATGGTTTTAGAGAGCCACGAGCACCAGGAATAAGGATCTACCGTTGTCATTTCGTTCCGTCGACATTCGGTTCCGGAGCGACACGAACGGGGACTTAGAATTTTTTCGCTCGGGCTCCGGAGCGACACGAACGGGGACTTAGAATTTTTTCGCTCGGGCTCCGGAGCGACACGATCGCTCCGTTATTCTACGTTCTCTCGGTCCACGGGCATCAGAGAGCAAAACAGCCTAATAGTTTTAGAGTGCCTCAACGATCAGGAATATGGATCTAACGTTCTCGTTTCGAACCGACGACTTTCGTTTCCGGAGCGACACGAACGCTCCATGATTCTCGATTATCTCGACACAGGTAAGAGACAGAGGAGAACAAGTGTATGGTTTTAGAGAGCCACGAGCACCAGGAATAAGGATCTACCGTTGTCATTTCGTTCCGTCGACATTCGGTTCCGGAGCGACACGAACGGGGACTTAGAATTTTTTCGCTAGGGCTCCGGAGCGACACGAACGGGGACTTAGAATTTTTTCGCTCGGGCTCCGGAGCGACACGATCGCTCCATTATTCTACGTTCTCTCGGTCCACGGGCATCAGAGAGCAAAACAGCCTAATAGTTTTAGAGTGCCTCAACGATCAGGAATATGGATCTAACGTTCTCGTTTCGAACCGACGACTTTCGGTTCCGGAGCGACACGAACGCTCCATGATTCTCGATTATCTCGACACAGGTAAGAGACAGAGGAGAACAAGTGTATGGTTTTAGAGAGCCACGAGCACCAGGAATAAGGATCTACCGTTGTCATTTCGTTCCGTCGACATTCGGTTCCGGAGCGACACGAACGGGGACTTAGAATTTTTTCGCTCGGGCTCCGGAGCGACACGAACGGGGACTTAGAATTTTTTCGCTCGGGCTCCGGAGCGACACGATCGCTCCGTTATTCTACGTTCTCTCGGTCCACGGGCATCAGAGAGCAAAACAGCCTAATAGTTTTAGAGTGCCTCAACGATCAGGAATATGGATCTAACGTTCTCGTTTCGAACCGACGACTTTCGGTTCCGGAGCGACACGAACGCTCCATGATTCTCGATGATCTCGACACAGGTAAGAGACAGAGGAGAACAAGTGTATGGTTTTAGAGAGCCACGAGCACCAGGAATAAGGATCTACCGTTGTCATTTCGTTCCGTCGACATTCGGTTCCGGAGCGACACGATCGGGGACTTAGAATTTTTTCGCTCGGGCTCCGGAGCGACACGAACGGGGACTTAGAATTTTTTCGCTCGGGCTCCGGAGCGACACGATCGCTCCGTTATTCTACGTTCTCTCGGTCCACGGGCATCAGAGAGCAAAACAGCCTAATAGTTTTAGAGTGCCTCAACGATCAGGAATATGGATCTAACGTTCTCGTTTCGAACCGACGACTTTCGGTTCCGGAGCGACACGAACGCTCCATGATTCTCGATTATCTCGACACAGGTAAGAGACAGAGGAGAACAAGTGTATGGTTTTAGAGAGCCACGAGCACCAGGAATAAGGATCTACCGTTGTCATTTCGTTCCGTCGACATTCGGTTCCGGAGCGACACGAACGGGGACTTAGAATTTTTTCGCTAGGGCTCCGGAGCGACACGAACGGGGACTTAGAATTTTTTCGCTCGGGCTCCGGAGCGACACGATCGCTCCATTATTCTACGTTCTCTCGGTCCACGGGCATCAGAGAGCAAAACAGCCTAATAGTTTTAGAGTGCCTCAACGATCAGGAATATGGATCTAACGTTCTCGTTTCGAACCGACGACTTTCGGTTCCGGAGCGACACGAACGCTCCATGATTCTCGATTATCTCGACACAGGTAAGAGACAGAGGAGAACAAGTGTATGGTTTTAGAGAGCCACGAGCACCAGGAATAAGGATCTACCGTTGTCATTTCGTTCCGTCGACATTCGGTTCCGGAGCGACACGAACGGGGACTTAGAATTTTTTCGCTCGGGCTCCGGAGCGACACGAACGGGGACTTAGAATTTTTTCGCTCGGGCTCCGGAGCGACACGATCGCTCCGTTATTCTACGTTCTCTCGGTCCACGGGCATCAGAGAGCAAAACAGCCTAATAGTTTTAGAGTGCCTCAACGATCAGGAATATGGATCTAACGTTCTCGTTTCGAACCGACGACTTTCGGTTCCGGAGCGACACGAACGCTCCATGATTCTCGATTATCTCGACACAGGTAAGAGACAGAGGAGAACAAGTGTATGGTTTTAGAGAGCCACGAGCACCAGGAATAAGGATCTACCTTTGTCATTTCGTTCCGTCGACATTCGGTTCCGGAGCGACACGAACGGGGACTTAGAATTTTTTCGCTAGGGCTCCGGAGCTACACGAACGGGGACTTAGAATTTTTTCGCTCGGGCTCCGGAGCGACACGATCCCTCCATTATTCTACGTTCTCTCGGTCCACGGGCATCAGAGAGCAAAACAGCCTAATAGTTTTAGAGTGCCTCAACGATCAGGAATATGGATCTAACGTTCTCGTTTCGAACCGACGACTTTCGGTTCCGGAGCGACACGAACGCTCCATGATTCTCGATTATCTCGACACAGGTAAGAGACAGAGGAGAACAAGTGTATGGTTTTAGAGAGCCACGAGCACCAGGAATAAGGATCTACCGTTGTCATTTCGTTCCGTCGACATTCGGTTCCGGAGCGACACGAACGGGGACTTAGAATTTTTTCGCTCGGGCTCCGGAGCGACACGAACGGGGACTTAGAATTTTTTCGCTCGGGCTCCGGAGCGACACGATCGCTCCGTTATTCTACGTTCTCTCGGTCCACGGGCATCAGAGAGCAAAACAGCCTAATAGTTTTAGAGTGCCTCAACGATCAGGAATATGGATCTAACGTTCTCGTTTCGAACCGACGACTTTCGGTTCCGGAGCGACACGAACGCTCCATGATTCTCGATTATCTCGACACAGGTAAGAGACAGAGGAGAACAAGTGTATGGTTTTAGAGAGCCACGAGCACCAGGAATAAGGATCTACCGTTGTCATTTCGTTCCGTCGACATTCGGTTCCGGAGCGACACGAACGGGGACTTAGAATTTTTTCGCTCGGGCTCCGGAGCGACACGAACGGGGACTTAGAATTTTTTCGCTCGGGCTCCGGAGCGACACGATCGCTCCGTTATTCTACGTTCTCTCGGTCCACGGGCATCAGAGAGCAAAACAGCCTAATAGTTTTAGAGTGCCTCGACGATCAGGAATATGGATCTAACGTTCTCGTTTCGAACCGACGACTTTCGTTTCCGGAGCGACACGAACGCTCCATGATTCTCGATTATCTCGACACAGGTAAGAGACAGAGGAGAACAAGTGTATGGTTTTAGAGAGCCACGAGCACCAGGAATAAGGATCTACCGTTGTCATTTCGTTCCGTCGACATTCGGTTCCGGAGCGACACGAACGGGGACTTAGAATTTTTTCGCTCGGGCTCCGGAGCGACACGAACGGGGACTTAGAATTTTTTCGCTCGGGCTCCGGAGCGACACGATCGCTCCGTTATTCTACGTTCTCTCGGTCCACGGGCATCAGAGAGCAAAACAGCCTAATAGTTTTAGAGTGCCTCAACGATCAGGAATATGGATCTAACGTTCTCGTTTCGAACCGACGACTTTCGGTTCCGGAGCGACACGAACGCTCCATGATTCTCGATTATCTCGACACAGGTAAGAGACAGAGGAGAACAAGTGTATGGTTTTAGAGAGCCACGAGCACCAGGAATAAGGATCTACCGTTGTCATTTCGTTCCGTCGACATTCGGTTCCGGAGCGACACGAACGGGGACTTAGAATTTTTTCGCTCGGGCTCCGGAGCGACACGATCGCTCCGTTATTCTACGTTCTCTCGGTCCACGGGCATCAGAGAGCAAAACAGCCTAATAGTTTTGGAGTGCCTCAACGATCAGGAATATGGATCTAACGTTCTCGTTTCGAACTGACGACTTTCGGTTCTGGAGCGACACGAACGCTCCATGATTCTCGATTATCTCGACACAGGTAAGAGACAGAGGAGAACAAGTGTATGGTTTTAGAGAGCCACGAGCACCAGGAATAAGGATCTACCGTTGTCATTTCGTTCCGTCGACATTCGGTTCCGGAGCGACACGAACGGGGACTTAGAATTTTTTCGCTCGGGCTCCGGAGCGACACGAACGGGGACTTAGAATTTTTTCCCTCGGGCTTCGGAGCGACACGATCGCTCCGTTATTCTACGTTCTCTCGGTCCACGGGCATCAGAGAGCAAAACAGCCTAATAGTTTTAGAGTGCCTCAACGATCAGGAATATGGATCTAACGTTCTCGTTTCGAACCGACGACTTTCGTTTCCGGAGCGACACGAACGCTCCATGATTCTCGATTATCTCGACACAGGTAAGAGGCAGAGGAGAACAAGTGTATGGTTTTAGAGAGCCACGAGCACCAGGAATAAGGATCTACCGTTGTCATTTCGTTCCGTCGACATTCGGTTCCGGAGCGACACGAACGGGGACTTAGAATTTTTTCGCTCGGGCTCCGGAGCGACACGAACGGGGACTTAGAATTTTTTCGCTCGGGCTCCGGAGCGACACGATCGCTCCGTTATTCTACGTTCTCTCGGTCCACGGGCATCAGAGAGCAAAACAGCCTAATAGTTTTAGAGTGCCTCAACGATCAGGAATATGGATCTAACGTTCTCGTTTCGAACCGACGACTTTCGTTTCCGGAGCGACACGAACGCTCCATGATTCTCGATTATCTCGACACAGGTAAGAGACAGAGGAGAACAAGTGTATGGTTTTAGAGAGCCACGAGCACCAGGAATAAGGATCTACCGTTGTCATTTCGTTCCGTCGACATTCGGTTCCGGAGCGACACGAACGGGGACTTAGAATTTTTTCGCTCGGGCTCCGGAGCGACACGAACGGGGACTTAGAATTTTTTCGCTCGGGCTCCGGAGCGACACGATCGCTCCGTTATTCTACGTTCTCTCTGTCCACGGGCATCAGAGAGCAAAACAGCCTAATAGTTTTAGAGTGCCTCAACGATCAGGAATATGGATCTAACGTTCTCGTTTCGAACCGACGACTTTCGGTTCCGGAGCGACACGAACGCTCCATGATTCTCGATTATCTCGACACAGGTAAGAGACAGCGGAGAACAAGTGTATGGTTTTAGAGAGCCACGAGCACCAGGAATAAGGATCTACCGTTGTCATTTCGTTCCGTCGACATTCGGTTCCGGAGCGACACGAACGGGGACTTAGAATTTTTTCGCTCGGGCTCCGGAGCGACACGAACGGGGACTTAGAATTTTTTCGCTCGGTCTCCGGAGCGACACGATCGCTCCGTTATTCTACGTTCTCTCGGTCCACGGGCATCAGAGAGCAAAACAGCCTAATAGTTTTAGAGTGCCTCAACGATCAGGAATATGGATCTAACGTTCTCGTTTCGAACCGACGACTTTCGTTTCCGGAGCGACACGAACGCTCCATGATTCTCGATTATCTCGACACAGGTAAGAGACAGAGGAGAACAAGTGTATGGTTTTAGAGAGCCACGAGCACCAGGAATAAGGATCTACCGTTGTCATTTCGTTCCGTCGACATTCGGTTCCGGAGCGACACGAACGGGGACTTAGAATTTTTTCGCTCGGGCTCCGGAGCGACACGAACGGGGACTTAGAATTTTTTCGCTCGGGCTCCGGAGCGACACGATCGCTCCGTTATTCTACGTTCTCTCGGTCCACGGGCATCAGAGAGCAAAACAGCCTAATAGTTTTGGAGTGCCTCAACGATCAGGAATATGGATCTAACGTTCTCGTTTCGAACCGACGACTTTCGGTTCCGGAGCGACACGAACGCTCCATGATTCTCGATTATCTCGACACAGGTAAGAGACAGAGGAGAACAAGTGTATGGTTTTAGAGAGCCACGAGCACCAGGAATAAGGATCTACCGTTGTCATTTCGTTCCGTCGACATTCGGTTCCGGAGCGACACGAACGGGGACTTAGAATTTTTTCGCTCGGGCTCCGGAGCGACACGAACGGGGACTTAGAATTTTTTCCCTCGGGCTCCGGAGCGACACGATCGCTCCGTTATTCTACGTTCTCTCGGTCCACGGGCATCAGAGAGCAAAACAGCCTAATAGTTTTAGAGTGCCTCAACGATCAGGAATATGGATCTAACGTTCTCGTTTCGAACCGACGACTTTCGTTTCCGGAGCGACACGAACGCTCCATGATTCTCGATTATCTCGACACAGGTAAGAGACAGAGGAGAACAAGTGTATGGTTTTAGAGAGCCACGAGCACCAGGAATAAGGATCTACCGTTGTCATTTCGTTCCGTCGACATTCGGTTCCGGAGCGACACGAACGGGGACTTAGAATTTTTTCGCTCGGGCTCCGGAGCGACACGAACGGGGACTTAGAATTTTTTCGCTCGGGCTCCGGAGCGACACGATCGCTCCGTTATTCTACGTTCTCTCGGTCCACGGGCATCAGAGAGCAAAACAGCCTAATAGTTTTAGAGTGCCTCAACGATCAGGAATATGGATCTAACGTTCTCGTTTCGAACCGACGACTTTCGTTTCCGGAGCGACACGAACGCTCCATGATTCTCGATTATCTCGACACAGGTAAGAGACAGAGGAGAACAAGTGTATGGTTTTAGAGAGCCACGAGCACCAGGAATAAGGATCTACCGTTGTCATTTCGTTCCGTCGACATTCGGTTCCGGAGCGACACGAACGGGGACTTAGAATTTTTTCGCTCGGGCTCCGGAGCGACACGAACGGGGACTTAGAATTTTTTCGCTCGGGCTCCGGAGCGACACGATCGCTCCGTTATTCTACGTTCTCTCGGTCCACGGGCATCAGAGAGCAAAACAGCCTAATAGTTTTGGAGTGCCTCAACGATCAGGAATATGGATCTAACGTTCTCGTTTCGAACCGACGACTTTCGGTTCCGGAGCGACACGAACGCTCCATGATTCTCGATTATCTCGACACAGGTAAGAGACAGAGGAGAACAAGTGTATGGTTTTAGAGAGCCACGAGCACCAGGAATAAGGATCTACCGTTGTCATTTCGTTCCGTCGACATTCGGTTCCGGAGCGACACGAACGGGGACTTAGAATTTTTTCGCTCGGGCTCCGGAGCGACACGAACGGGGACTTAGAATTTTTTCCCTCGGGCTCCGGAGCGACACGATCGCTCCGTTATTCGACGTTCTCTCGGTCCACGGGCATCAGAGAGCAAAACAGCCTAATAGTTTTAGAGTGCCTCAACGATCAGGAATATGGATCTAACGTTCTCGTTTCGAACCGACGACTTTCGTTTCCGGAGCGACACGAACGCTCCATGATTCTCGATTATCTCGACACAGGTAAGAGACAGAGGAGAACAAGTGTATGGTTTTAGAGAGCCACGAGCACCAGGAATAAGGATCTACCGTTGTCATTTCGTTCCGTCGACATTCGGTTCCGGAGCGACACGAACGGGGACTTAGAATTTTTTCGCTCGGGCTCCGGAGCGACACGAACGGGGACTTAGAATTTTTTCGCTCGGGCTCCGGAGCGACACGATCGCTCCGTTATTCTACGTTCTCTCGGTCCACGGGCATCAGAGAGCAAAACAGCCTAATAGTTTTAGAGTGCCTCAACGATCAGGAATATGGATCTAACGTTCTCGTTTCGAACCGACGACTTTCGGTTCCGGAGCGACACGAACGCTCCATGATTCTCGATTATCTCGACACAGGTAAGAGACAGAGGAGAACAAGTGTATGGTTTTAGAGAGCCACGAGCACCAGGAATAAGGATCTACCGTTGTCATTTCGTTCCGTCGACATTCGGTTCCGGAGCGACACGAACGGGGACTTAGAATTTTTTCGCTCGGGCTCCGGAGCGACACGAACGGGGACTTAGAATTTTTTCGCTCGGGCTCCGGAGCGACACGATCGCTCCGTTATTCTACGTTCTCTCGGTCCACGGGCATCAGAGAGCAAAACAGCCTAATAGTTTTAGAGTGCCTCAACGATCAGGAATATGGATCTAACGTTCTCGTTTCGAACCGACGACTTTCGTTTCCGGAGCGACACGAACGCTCCATGATTCTCGATTATCTCGACACAGGTAAGAGACAGAGGAGAACAAGTGTATGGTTTTAGAGAGCCACGAGCACCAGGAATAAGGATCTACCGTTGTCATTTCGTTCCGTCGACATTCGGTTCCGGAGCGACACGAACGGGGACTTAGAATTTTTTCGCTCGGGCTCCGGAGCGACACGAACGGGGACTTAGAATTTTTTCGCTCGGGCTCCGGAGCGACACGATCGCTCCGTTATTCTACGTTCTCTCGGTCCACGGGCATCAGAGAGCAAAACAGCCTAATAGTTTTAGAGTGCCTCAACGATCAGGAATATGGATCTAACGTTCTCGTTTCGAACCGACGACTTTCGGTTCCGGAGCGACACGAACGCTCCATGATTCTCGATTATCTCGACACAGGTAAGAGACAGAGGAGAACAAGTGTATGGTTTTAGAGAGCCACGAGCACCAGGAATAAGGATCTACCGTTGTCATTTCGTTCCGTCGACATTCGGTTCCGGAGCGACACGAACGGGGACTTAGAATTTTTTCGCTCGGGCTCCGGAGCGACACGAACGGGGACTTAGAATTTTTTCGCTCGGGCTCCGGAGCGACACGATCGCTCCGTTATTCTACGTTCTCTCGGTCCACGGGCATCAGAGAGCAAAACAGCCTAATAGTTTTAGAGTGCCTCAACGATCAGGAATATGGATCTAACGTTCTCGTTTCGAACCGACGACTTTCGGTTCCGGAGCGACACGAACGCTCCATGATTCTCGATTATCTCGACACAGGTAAGAGACAGAGGAGAACAAGTGTATGGTTTTAGAGAGCCACGAGCACCAGGAATAAGGATCTACCGTTGTCATTTCGTTCCGTCGACATTCGGTTCCGGAGCGACACGAACGGGGACTTAGAATTTTTTCGCTCGGGCTCCGGAGCGACACGAACGGGGACTTAGAATTTTTTCGCTCGGGCTCCGGAGCGACACGATCGCTCCGTTATTCTACGTTCTCTCGGTCCACGGGCATCAGAGAGCAAAACAGCCTAATAGTTTTAGAGTGCCTCAACGATCAGGAATATGGATCTAACGTTCTCGTTTCGAAGCGACGACTTTCGGTTCCGGAGCGACACGAACGCTCCATGATTCTCGATTATCTCGACACAGGCAAGAGACAGAGGAGAACAAGTGTATGGTTTTAGAGAGCCACGAGCACCAGGAATAAGGATCTACCGTTGTCATTTCGTTCCGTCGACATTCGGTTCCGGAGCGACACGAACGGGGACTTAGAATTTTTTCGCTCGGGCTCCGGAGCGACACGAACGGGGACTTAGAATTTTTTCGCTCGGGCTCCGGAGCGACACGAACGGGGACTTAGAATTTTTTCGCTCGGGCTCCGGAGCGACACGATCGCTCCGTTATTCTACGTTCTCTCGGTCCACGGGCATCAGAGAGCAAAACAGCCTAATAGTTTTGGAGTGCCTCAACGATCAGGAATATGGATCTAACGTTCTCGTTTCGAACCGACGACTTTCGGTTCCGGAGCGACACGAACGCTCCATGATTCTCGATTATCTCGACACAGGTAAGAGACAGAGGAGAACAAGTGTATGGTTTTAGAGAGCCACGAGCACCAGGAATAAGGATCTACCGTTGTCATTTCGTTCCGTCGACATTCGGTTCCGGAGCGACACGAACGGGGACTTAGAATTTTTTCGCTCGGGCTCCGGAGCGACACGAACGGGGACTTAGAATTTTTTCGCTCGGGCTCCGGAGCGACACGATCGCTCCGTTATTCTACGTTCTCTCGGTCCACGGGCATCAGAGAGCAAAACAGCCTAATAGTTTTAGAGTGCCTCAACGATCAGGAATATGGATCTAACGTTCTCGTTTCGAACCGACGACTTTCGTTTCCGGAGCGACACGAACGCTCCATGATTCTCGATTATCTCGACACAGGTAAGAGACAGAGGAGAACAAGTGTATGGTTTTAGAGAGCCACGAGCACCAGGAATAAGGATCTACCGTTGTCATTTCGTTCCGTCGACATTCGGTTCCGGAGCGACACGAACGGGGACTTAGAATTTTTTCGCTCGGGCTCCGGAGCGACACGAACGGGGACTTAGAATTTTTTCGCTCGGGCTCCGGAGCGACACGATCGCTCCGTTATTCTACGTTCTCTCGGTCCACGGGCATCAGAGAGCAAAACAGCCTAATAGTTTTAGAGTGCCTCAACGATCAGGAATATGGATCTAACGTTCTCGTTTCGAAGCGACGACTTTCGGTTCCGGAGCGACACGAACGCTCCATGATTCTCGATTATCTCGACACAGGCAAGAGACAGAGGAGAACAAGTGTATGGTTTTAGAGAGCCACGAGCACCAGGAATAAGGATCTACCGTTGTCATTTCGTTCCGTCGAAATTCGGTTCCGGAGCGACACGAACGGGGACTTAGAATTTTTTCGCTCGGGCTCCGGAGCGACACGAACGGGGACTTAGAATTTTTTCGCTCGGGCTCCGGAGCGACACGAACGGGGACTTAGAATTTTTTCGCTCGGGCTCCGGAGCGACACGATCGCTCCGTTATTCTACGTTCTCTCGGTCCACGGGCATCAGAGAGCAAAACAGCCTAATAGTTTTGGAGTGCCTCAACGATCAGGAATATGGATCTAACGTTCTCGTTTCGAACCGACGACTTTCGGTTCCGGAGCGACACGAACGCTCCATGATTCTCGATTATCTCGACACAGGTAAGAGACAGAGGAGAACAAGTGTATGGTTTTAGAGAGCCACGAGCACCAGGAATAAGGATCTACCGTTGTCATTTCGTTCCGTCGACATTCGGTTCCGGAGCGACACGAACGGGGACTTAGAATTTTTTCGCTCGGGCTCCGGAGCGACACGATCGCTCCGTTATTCTACGTTCTCTCGGTCCACGGGCATCAGAGAGCAAAACAGCCTAATAGTTTTAGAGTGCCTCAACGATCAGGAATATGGATCTAACGTTCTCGTTTCGAACCGACGACTTTCGGTTCCGGAGCGACACGAACGCTCCATGATTCTCGATTATCTCGACACAGGTAAGAGACAGAGGAGAACAAGTGTATGGTTTTAGAGAGCCACGAGCACCAGGAATAAGGATCTACCGTTGTCATTTCGTTCCGTCGACATTCGGTTCCGGAGCGACACGAACGGGGACTTAGAATTTTTTCGCTCGGGCTCCGGAGCGACACGAACGGGGACTTAGAATTTTTTCGCTCGGGCTCCGGAGCGACACGATCGCTCCGTTATTCCACGTTCTCTCGGTCCACGGGCATCAGAGAGCAAAACAGCCTAATAGTTTTAGAGTGCCTCAACGATCAGGAATATGGATCTAACGTTCTCGTTTCGAACCGACGACTTTCGGTTCCGGAGCGACACGAACGCTCCATGATTCTCGATTATCTCGACACAGGTAAGAGACAGAGGAGAACAAGTGTATGGTTTTAGAGAGCCACGTGCACCAGGGATAAGGATCTACCGTTGTCATTTCGTTCCGTCGACATTCGGTTCCGGAGCGACACGAACGGGGACTTAGAATTTTTTCGCTCGGGCTCCGGAGCGACACGAACGGGGACTTAGAATTTTTTCGCTCGGGCTCCGGAGCGACACGATCGCTCCGTTATTCTACGTTCTCTCGGTCCACGGGCATCAGAGAGCAAAACTCTGAGAGAACCGAATGTCGACGGAACGAAATGACAACTGTAGATCCTTATTCCTGGTGCTCGTGGCTCTCTAAAACCATACACTTGTTCTCCTCTGTCTCTTACCTGTGTCGAGATAATCGAGAATCATGGAGCGTTCGTGTCGCTCCGGAACCGAAAGTCGTCGGTTCGAAACGAGAACGTTAGATCCATATTCCTGATCGTTGAGGCACTCTAAAACTATTAGGCTGTTTTGCTCTCTGATGCCCGTGGACCGAGAGAACGTAGAATAACGGAGCGATCGTGTCGCTCCGGAGCCCGAGCGAAAAAATTCTAAGTCCCCGTTCGTGTCGCTCCGGAGCCCGAGCGAAAAAATTCTGAGTCCCCGTTCGTGTCGCTCCGGAACCGAATGTCGACGGAACGAAATGACAACGGTAGATCCTTATTCCTGGTGCTCGTGGCTCTCTAAAACCATACACTTGTTCTCCTCTGTCTCTTACCTGTGTCGAGATAATCGAGAATCATGGAGCGTTCGTGTCGCTCCGGAAACGAAAGTCGTCGGTTCGAAACGAGAACGCTAGATCCATATTCCTGATCGTTGAGGCACTCTAAAACTATTAGGCTGTTTTGCTCTCTGATGCCCGTGGACCGAGAGAACGTAGAATAACGGAGCGATCGTGTCGCTCCGGAGGCCGAGCGAAAAAATTCTAAGTCCCCGTTCGTGTCGCTCCGGAGCCCGAGCGAAAAAATTCTAAGTCCCCGTTCGTGTCGCTCCGGAACCGAATGTCGACGGAACGAAATGACAACGGTAGATCCTTATTCCTGGTGCTCGTGGCTCTCTAAAACCATACACTTGTTCTCCTCTGTCTCTTACCTGTGTCGAGATAATCGAGAATCATGGAGCGTTCGTGTCGCTCCGGAAACGAAAGTCGTCGGTTCGAAACGAGAACGTTAGATCCATATTCCTGATCGTTGAGGCACTCTAAAACTATTAGGCTGTTTTGCTCTCTGATGCCCGTGGACCGAGAGAACGTAGAATAACGGAGCGATCGTGTCGCTCCGGAGCCCGAGCGAAAAAATTCTAAGTCCCCGTTCGTGTCGCTCCGGAGCCCGAGCGAAAAAATTCTAAGTCCCCGTTCGTGTCGCTCCGGAACCGAATGTCGACGGAACGAAATGACAACTGTAGATCCTTATTCCTGGTGCTCGTGGCTCTCTAAAACCATACACTTGTTCTCCTCTGTCTCTTACCTGTGTCGAGATAATCGAGAATCATGGAGCGTTCGTGTCGCTCCGGAACCGAAAGTCGTCGGTTCGAAACGAGAACGTTAGATCCATATTCCTGATCGTTGAGGCACTCTAAAACTATTAGGCTGTTTTGCTCTCTGATGCCCGTGGACCGAGAGAACGTAGAATAACGGAGCGATCGTGTCGCTCCGGAGCCCGAGCGAAAAAATTCTAAGTCCCCGTTCGTGTCGCTCCGGAGCCCGAGCGAAAAAATTCTAAGTCCCCGTTCGTGTCGCTCCGGAACCGAATGTCGACGGAACGAAATGACAACGGTAGATCCTTATTCCTGGTGCTCGTGGCTCTCTAAAACCATACACTTGTTCTCCTCTGTCTCTTACCTGTGTCGAGATAATCGAGAATCATGGAGCGTTCGTGTCGCTCCGGAACCGAAAGTCGTCGGTTCGAAACGAGAACGTTAGATCCATATTCCTGATCGTTGAGGCACTCTAAAACTATTAGGCTGTTTTGCTCTCTGATGCCCGTGGACCGAGAGAACGTAGAATAACGGAGCGATCGTGTCGCTCCGGAGCCCGAGCGAAAAAATTCTAAGTCCCCGTTCGTGTCGCTCCGGAGCCCGAGCGAAAAAATTCTGAGTCCCCGTTCGTGTCGCTCCGGAACCGAATGTCGACGGAACGAAATGACAACGGTAGATCCTTATTCCTGGTGCTCGTGGCTCTCTAAAACCATACACTTGTTCTCCTCTGTCTCTTACCTGTGTCGAGATAATCGAGAATCATGGAGCGTTCGTGTCGCTCCGGAAACGAAAGTCGTCGGTTCGAAACGAGAACGTTAGATCCATATTCCTGATCGTTGAGGCACTCTAAAACTATTAGGCTGTTTTGCTCTCTGATGCCCGTGGACCGAGAGAACGTAGAATAACGGAGCGATCGTGTCGCTCCGGAGCCCGAGCGAAAAAATTCTAAGTCCCCGTTCGTGTCGCTCCGGAGCCCGAGCGAAAAAATTCTAAGTCCCCGTTCGTGTCGCTCCAGAACCGAATGTCGACGGAACGAAATGACAACTGTAGATCCTTATTCCTGGTGCTCGTGGCTCTCTAAAACCATACACTTGTTCTCCTCTGTCTCTTACCTGTGTCGAGATAATCGAGAATCATGGAGCGTTCGTGTCGCTCCGGAACCGAAAGTCGTCGGTTCGAAACGAGAACGTTAGATCCATATTCCTGATCGTTGAGGCACTCTAAAACTATTAGGCTGTTTTGCTCTCTGATGCCCGTGGACCGAGAGAACGTAGAATAACGGAGCGATCGTGTCGCTCCGGAGCCGAGCGAAAAAATTCTAAGTCCCCGTTCGTGTCGCTCCGGAGCCCGAGCGAAAAAATTCTAAGTCCCCGTTCGTGTCGCTCCGGAACCGAATGTCGACGGAACGAAATGACAACGGTAGATCCTTATTCCTGGTGCTCGTGGCTCTCTAAAACCATACACTTGTTCTCCTCTGTCTCTTACCTGTGTCGAGATAATCGAGAATCATGGAGCGTTCGTGTCGCTCCGGAAACGAAAGTCGTCGGTTCGAAACGAGAACGTTAGATCCATATTCCTGATCGTTGAGGCACTCTAAAACTATTAGGCTGTTTTGCTCTCTGATGCCCGTGGACCGAGAGAACGTAGAATAACGGAGCGATCGTGTCGCTCCGGAGCCCGAGCGAAAAAATTCTAAGTCCCCGTTCGTGTCGCTCCGGAGCCCGAGCGAAAAAATTCTAAGTCCCCGTTCGTGTCGCTCCGGAACCGAATGTCGACGGAACGAAATGACAACGGTAGATCCTTATTCCTGGTGCTCGTGGCTCTCTAAAACCATACACTTGTTCTCCTCTGTCTCTTACCTGTGTCGAGATAATCGAGAATCATGGAGCGTTCGTGTCGCTCCGGAACCGAAAGTCGTCGGTTCGAAACGAGAACGTTAGATCCATATTCCTGATCGTTGAGACACTCTAAAACTATTAGGCTGTTTTGCTCTCTGATGCCCGTGGACCGAGAGAACGTAGAATAACGGAGCGATCGTGTCGCTCCGGAGCCCGAGCGAAAAAATTCTAAGTCCCCGTTCGTGTCGCTCCGGAGCCCGAGCGAAAAAATTCTAAGTCCCCGTTCGTGTCGCTCCGGAACCGAATGTCGACGGAACGAAATGACAACGGTAGATCCTTATTCCTGGTGCTCGTGGCTCTCTAAAACCATACACTTGTTCTCCTCTGTCTCTTACCTGTGTCGAGATAATCGAGAATCATGGAGCGTTCGTGTCGCTCCGGAACCGAAAGTCGTCGGTTCGAAACGAGAACGTTAGATCCATATTCCTGATCGTTGAGGCACTCTAAAACTATTAGGCTGTTTTGCTCTCTGATGCCCGTGGACCGAGAGAACGTAGAATAACGGAGCGATCGTGTCGCTCCGGAGCCCGAGCGAAAAAATTCTAAGTCCCCGTTCGTGTCGCTCCGGAGCCCGAGCGAAAAAATTCTGAGTCCCCGTTCGTGTCGCTCCGGAACCGAATGTCGACGGAACGAAATGACAACGGTAGATCCTTATTCCTGGTGCTCGTGGCTCTCTAAAACCATACACTTGTTCTCCTCTGTCTCTTACCTGTGTCGAGATAATCGAGAATCATGGAGCGTTCGTGTCGCTCCGGAAACGAAAGTCGTCGGTTCGAAACGAGAACGTTAGATCCATATTCCTGATCGTTGAGGCACTCTAAAACTATTAGGCTGTTTTGCTCTCTGATGCCCGTGGACCGAGAGAACGTAGAATAACGGAGCGATCGTGTCGCTCCGGAGCCCGAGCGAAAAAATTCTAAGTCCCCGTTCGTGTCGCTCCGGAGCCCGAGCGAAAAAATTCTAAGTCCCCGTTCGTGTCGCTCCAGAACCGAATGTCGACGGAACGAAATGACAACTGTAGATCCTTATTCCTGGTGCTCGTGGCTCTCTAAAACCATACACTTGTTCTCCTCTGTCTCTTACCTGTGTCGAGATAATCGAGAATCATGGAGCGTTCGTGTCGCTCCGGAACCGAAAGTCGTCGGTTCGAAACGAGAACGTTAGATCCATATTCCTGATCGTTGAGGCACTCTAAAACTATTAGGCTGTTTTGCTCTCTGATGCCCGTGGACCGAGAGAACGTAGAATAACGGAGCGATCGTGTCGCTCCGGAGCCCGAGCGAAAAAATTCTAAGTCCCCGTTCGTGTCGCTCCGGAGCCCGAGCGAAAAAATTCTAAGTCCCCGTTCGTGTCGCTCCGGAACCGAATGTCGACGGAACGAAATGACAACGGTAGATCCTTATTCCTGGTGCTCGTGGCTCTCTAAAACCATACACTTGTTCTCCTCTGTCTCTTACCTGTGTCGAGATAATCGAGAATCATGGAGCGTTCGTGTCGCTCCGGAAACGAAAGTCGTCGGTTCGAAACGAGAACGTTAGATCCATATTCCTGATCGTTGAGGCACTCTAAAACTATTAGGCTGTTTTGCTCTCTGATGCCCGTGGACCGAGAGAACGTAGAATAACGGAGCGATCGTGTCGCTCCGGAGCCCGAGCGAAAAAATTCTAAGTCCCCGTTCGTGTCGCTCCGGAGCCCGAGCGAAAAAATTCTAAGTCCCCGTTCGTGTCGCTCCGGAACCGAATGTCGACGGAACGAAATGACAACGGTAGATCCTTATTCCTGGTGCTCGTGGCTCTCTAAAACCATACACTTGTTCTCCTCTGTCTCTTACCTGTGTCGAGATAATCGAGAATCATGGAGCGTTCGTGTCGCTCCGGAACCGAAAGTCGTCGGTTCGAAACGAGAACGTTAGATCCATATTCCTGATCGTTGAGACACTCTAAAACTATTAGGCTGTTTTGCTCTCTGATGCCCGTGGACCGAGAGAACGTAGAATAACGGAGCGATCGTGTCGCTCCGGAGCCCGAGCGAAAAAATTCTAAGTCCCCGTTCGTGTCGTTCCGGAGCCCGAGCGAAAAAATTCTAAGTCCCCGTTCGTGTCGCTCCGGAACCGAATGTCGACGGAACGAAATGACAACGGTAGATCCTTATTCCTGGTGCTCGTGGCTCTCTAAAACCATACACTTGTTCTCCTCTGTCTCTTACCTGTGTCGAGATAATCGAGAATCATGGAGCGTTCGTGTCGCTCCGGAACCGAAAGTCGTCGTTTCGAAACGAGAACGTTAGATCCATATTCCTGATCGTTGAGGCACTCTAAAACTATTAGGCTGTTTTGCTCTCTGATGCCCGTGGACCGAGAGAACGTAGAATAACGGAGCGATCGTGTCGCTCCGGAGCCCGAGCGAAAAAATTCTAAGTCCCCGTTCGTGTCGCTCCGGAGCCCGAGCGAAAAAATTCTAAGTCCCCGTTCGTGTCGCTCCAGAACCGAATGTCGACGGAACGAAATGACAACTGTAGATCCTTATTCCTGGTGCTCGTGGCTCTCTAAAACCATACACTTGTTCTCCTCTGTCTCTTACCTGTGTCGAGATAATCGAGAATCATGGAGCGTTCGTGTCGCTCCGGAACCGAAAGTCGTCGGTTCGAAACGAGAACGTTAGATCCATATTCCTGATCGTTGAGGCACTCTAAAACTATTAGGCTGTTTTGCTCTCTGATGCCCGTGGACCGAGAGAACGTAGAATAACGGAGCGATCGTGTCGCTCCGGAGCCCGAGCGAAAAAATTCTAAGTCCCCGTTCGTGTCGCTCCGGAGCCCGAGCGAAAAAATTCTAAGTCCCCGTTCGTGTCGCTCCGGAGCCCGAGCGAAAAAATTCTAAGTCCCCGTTCGTGTCGCTCCGGAACCGAATGTCGACGGAACGAAATGACAACGGTAGATCCTTATTCCTGGTGCTCGTGGCTCTCTAAAACCATACACTTGTTCTCCTCTGTCTCTTACCTGTGTCGAGATAATCGAGAATCATGGAGCGTTCGTGTCGCTCCGGAAACGAAAGTCGTCGGTTCGAAACGAGAACGTTAGATCCATATTCCTGATCGTTGAGGCACTCTAAAACTATTAGGCTGTTTTGCTCTCTGATGCCCGTGGACCGAGAGAACGTAGAATAACGGAGCGATCGTGTCGCTCCGGAGCCCGAGCGAAAAAATTCTAAGTCCCCGTTCGTGTCGCTCCGGAGCCCGAGCGAAAAAATTCTAAGTCCCCGTTCGTGTCGCTCCGGAACCGAATGTCGACGGAACGAAATGACAACTGTAGATCCTTATTCCTGGTGCTCGTGGCTCTCTAAAACCATACACTTGTTCTCCTCTGTCTCTTACCTGTGTCGAGATAATCGAGAATCATGGAGCGTTCGTGTCGCTCCGGAACCGAAAGTCGTCGGTTCGAAACGAGAACGTTAGATCCATATTCCTGATCGTTGAGGCACTCTAAAACTATTAGGCTGTTTTGCTCTCTGATGCCCGTGGACCGAGAGAACGTAGAATAACGGAGCGATCGTGTCGCTCCGGAGCCCGAGCGAAAAAATTCTAAGTCCCCGTTCGTGTCGCTCCGGAGCCCGAGCGAAAAAATTCTAAGTCCCCGTTCGTGTCGCTCCGGAACCGAATGTCGACGGAACGAAATGACAACGGTAGATCCTTATTCCTGGTGCTCGTGGCTCTCTAAAACCATACACTTGTTCTCCTCTGTCTCTTACCTGTGTCGAGATAATCGAGAATCATGGAGCGTTCGTGTCGCTCCGGAACCGAAAGTCGTCGGTTCGAAACGAGAACGTTAGATCCATATTCCTGATCGTTGAGGCACTCTAAAACTATTAGGCTGTTTTGCTCTCTGATGCCCGTGGACCGAGAGAACGTAGAATAACGGAGCGATCGTGTCGCTCCGGAGCCCGAGCGAAAAAATTCTAAGTCCCCGTTCGTGTCGCTCCGGAGCCCGAGCGAAAAAATTCTGAGTCCCCGTTCGTGTCGCTCCGGAACCGAATGTCGACGGAACGAAATGACAACGGTAGATCCTTATTCCTGGTGCTCGTGGCTCTCTAAAACCATACACTTGTTCTCCTCTGTCTCTTACCTGTGTCGAGATAATCGAGAATCATGGAGCGTTCGTGTCGCTCCGGAAACGAAAGTCGTCGGTTCGAAACGAGAACGTTAGATCCATATTCCTGATCGTTGATGCACTCTAAAACTATTAGGCTGTTTTGCTCTCTGATGCCCGTGGACCGAGAGAACGTAGAATAACGGAGCGATCGTGTCGCTCCGGAGCCCGAGCGAAAAAATTCTAAGTCCCCGTTCGTGTCGCTCCGGAGCCCGAGCGAAAAAATTCTAAGTCCCCGTTCGTGTCGCTCCAGAACCGAATGTCGACGGAACGAAATGACAACTGTAGATCCTTATTCCTGGTGCTCGTGGCTCTCTAAAACCATACACTTGTTCTCCTCTGTCTCTTACCTGTGTCGAGATAATCGAGAATCATGGAGCGTTCGTGTCGCTCCGGAACCGAAAGTCGTCGGTTCGAAACGAGAACGTTAGATCCATATTCCTGATCGTTGAGGCACTCTAAAACTATTAGGCTGTTTTGCTCTCTGATGCCCGTGGACCGAGAGAACGTAGAATAACGGAGCGATCGTGTCGCTCCGGAGCCCGAGCGAAAAAATTCTAAGTCCCCGTTCGTGTCGCTCCGGAGCCCGAGCGAAAAAATTCTAAGTCCCCGTTCGTGTCGCTCCGGAACCGAATGTCGACGGAACGAAATGACAACGGTAGATCCTTATTCCTGGTGCTCGTGGCTCTCTAAAACCATACACTTGTTCTCCTCTGTCTCTTACCTGTGTCGAGATAATCGAGAATCATGGAGCGTTCGTGTCGCTCCGGAAACGAAAGTCGTCGGTTCGAAACGAGAACGTTAGATCCATATTCCTGATCGTTGAGGCACTCTAAAACTATTAGGCTGTTTTGCTCTCTGATGCCCGTGGACCGAGAGAACGTAGAATAACGGAGCGATCGTGTCGCTCCGGAGCCCGAGCGAAAAAATTCTAAGTCCCCGTTCGTGTCGCTCCGGAGCCCGAGCGAAAAAATTCTAAGTCCCCGTTCGTGTCGCTCCGGAACCGAATGTCGACGGAACGAAATGACAACGGTAGATCCTTATTCCTGGTGCTCGTGGCTCTCTAAAACCATACACTTGTTCTCCTCTGTCTCTTACCTGTGTCGAGATAATCGAGAATCATGGAGCGTTCGTGTCGCTCCGGAACCGAAAGTCGTCGGTTCGAAACGAGAACGTTAGATCCATATTCCTGATCGTTGAGGCACTCTAAAACTATTAGGCTGTTTTGCTCTCTGATGCCCGTGGACCGAGAGAACGTAGAATAACGGAGCGATCGTGTCGCTCCGGAGCCCGAGCGAAAAAATTCTAAGTCCCCGTTCGTGTCGTTCCGGAGCCCGAGCGAAAAAATTCTAAGTCCCCGTTCGTGTCGCTCCGGAACCGAATGTCGACGGAACGAAATGACAACGGTAGATCCTTATTCCTGGTGCTCGTGGCTCTCTAAAACCATACACTTGTTCTCCTCTGTCTCTTACCTGTGTCGAGATAATCGAGAATCATGGAGCGTTCGTGTCGCTCCGGAACCGAAAGTCGTCGTTTCGAAACGAGAACGTTAGATCCATATTCCTGATCGTTGAGGCACTCTAAAACTATTAGGCTGTTTTGCTCTCTGATGCCCGTGGACCGAGAGAACGTAGAATAACGGAGCGATCGTGTCGCTCCGGAGCCCGAGCGAAAAAATTCTAAGTCCCCGTTCGTGTCGCTCCGGAGCCCGAGCGAAAAAATTCTAAGTCCCCGTTCGTGTCGCTCCAGAACCGAATGTCGACGGAACGAAATGACAACTGTAGATCCTTATTCCTGGTGCTCGTGGCTCTCTAAAACCATACACTTGTTCTCCTCTGTCTCTTACCTGTGTCGAGATAATCGAGAATCATGGAGCGTTCGTGTCGCTCCGGAACCGAAAGTCGTCGGTTCGAAACGAGAACGTTAGATCCATATTCCTGATCGTTGAGGCACTCTAAAACTATTAGGCTGTTTTGCTCTCTGATGCCCGTGGACCGAGAGAACGTAGAATAACGGAGCGATCGTGTCGCTCCGGAGCCCGAGCGAAAAAATTCTAAGTCCCCGTTCGTGTCGCTCCGGAGCCCGAGCGAAAAAATTCTAAGTCCCCGTTCGTGTCGCTCCAGAACCGAATGTCGACGGAACGAAATGACAACTGTAGATCCTTATTCCTGGTGCTCGTGGCTCTCTAAAACCATACACTTGTTCTCCTCTGTCTCTTACCTGTGTCGAGATAATCGAGAATCATGGAGCGTTCGTGTCGCTCCGGAACCGAAAGTCGTCGGTTCGAAACGAGAACGTTAGATCCATATTCCTGATCGTTGAGGCACTCTAAAACTATTAGGCTGTTTTGCTCTCTGATGCCCGTGGACCGAGAGAACGTAGAATAACGGAGCGATCGTGTCGCTCCGGAGCCCGAGCGAAAAAATTCTAAGTCCCCGTTCGTGTCGCTCCGGAGCCCGAGCGAAAAAATTCTAAGTCCCCGTTCGTGTCGCTCCGGAACCGAATGTCGACGGAACGAAATGACAACGGTAGATCCTTATTCCTGGTGCTCGTGGCTCTCTAAAACCATACACTTGTTCTCCTCTGTCTCTTACCTGTGTCGAGATAATCGAGAATCATGGAGCGTTCGTGTCGCTCCGGAAACGAAAGTCGTCGGTTCGAAACGAGAACGTTAGATCCATATTCCTGATCGTTGAGGCACTCTAAAACTATTAGGCTGTTTTGCTCTCTGATGCCCGTGGACCGAGAGAACGTAGAATAACGGAGCGATCGTGTCGCTCCGGAGCCCGAGCGAAAAAATTCTAAGTCCCCGTTCGTGTCGCTCCGGAGCCCGAGCGAAAAAATTCTAAGTCCCCGTTCGTGTCGCTCCGGAACCGAATGTCGACGGAACGAAATGACAACGGTAGATCCTTATTCCTGGTGCTCGTGGCTCTCTAAAACCATACACTTGTTCTCCTCTGTCTCTTACCTGTGTCGAGATAATCGAGAATCATGGAGCGTTCGTGTCGCTCCGGAACCGAAAGTCGTCGGTTCGAAACGAGAACGTTAGATCCATATTCCTGATCGTTGAGGCACTCTAAAACTATTAGGCTGTTTTGCTCTCTGATGCCCGTGGACCGAGAGAACGTAGAATAACGGAGCGATCGTGTCGCTCCGGAGCCCGAGCGAAAAAATTCTAAGTCCCCGTTCGTGTCGCTCCGGAGCCCGAGCGAAAAAATTCTAAGTCCCCGTTCGTGTCGCTCCGGAACCGAATGTCGACGGAACGAAATGACAACGGTAGATCCTTATTCCTGGTGCTCGTGGCTCTCTAAAACCATACACTTGTTCTCCTCTGTCTCTTACCTGTGTCGAGATAATCGAGAATCATGGAGCGTTCGTGTCGCTCCGGAACCGAAAGTCGTCGGTTCGAAACGAGAACGTTAGATCCATATTCCTGATCGTTGAGGCACTCTAAAACTATTAGGCTGTTTTGCTCTCTGATGCCCGTGGACCGAGAGAACGTAGAATAACGGAGCGATCGTGTCGCTCCGGAGCCCGAGCGAAAAAATTCTAAGTCCCCGTTCGTGTCGCTCCGGAGCCCGAGCGAAAAAATTCTAAGTCCCCGTTCGTGTCGCTCCGGAACCGAATGTCGACGGAACGAAATGACAACGGTAGATCCTTATTCCTGGTGCTCGTGGCTCTCTAAAACCATACACTTGTTCTCCTCTGTCTCTTACCTGTGTCGAGATAATCGAGAATCATGGAGCGTTCGTGTCGCTCCGGAATCGAAAGTCGTCGGTTCGAAACGAGAACGTTAGATCCATATTCCTGATCGTTGAGGCACTCTAAAACTATTAGGCTGTTTTGCTCTCTGATGCCCGTGGACCGAGAGAACGTAGAATAACGGAGCGATCGTGTCGCTCCGGAGCCCGAACGAAAAAATTCTAAGTCCCCGTTCGTGTCGCTCCGGAGCCCGAGCGAAAAAATTCTGAGTCCCCGTTCGTGTCGCTCCGGAACCGAATGTCGACGGAACGAAATGACAACGGTAGATCCTTATTCCTGGTGCTCGTGGCTCTCTAAAACCATACACTTGTTCTCCTCTGTCTCTTACCTGTGTCGAGATAATCGAGAATCATGGAGCGTTCGTGTCGCTCCGGAAACGAAAGTCGTCGGTTCGAAACGAGAACGTTAGATCCATATTCCTGATCGTTGAGGCACTCTAAAACTATTAGGCTGTTTTGCTCTCTGATGCCCGTGGACCGAGAGAACGTAGAATAACGGAGCGATCGTGTCGCTCCGGAGCCCGAGCGAAAAAATTCTAAGTCCCCGTTCGTGTCGCTCCGGAACCGAATGTCGACGGAACGAAATGACAACGGTAGATACTTATTCCTGGTGCTCGTGGCTCTCTAAAACCATACACTTGTTCTCCTCTGTCTCTTACCTGTGTCGAGATAATCGAGAATCATGGAGCGTTCGTGTCGCTCCGGAAACGAAAGTCGTCGGTTCGAAACGAGAACGTTAGATCCATATTCCTGATCGTTGAGGCACTCTAAAACTATTAGGCTGTTTTGCTCTCTGATGCCCGTGGACCGAGAGAACGTAGAATAACGGAGCGATCGTGTCGCTCCGGAGCCCGAGCGAAAAAATTCTAAGTCCCCGTTCGTGTCGCTCCGGAGCCCGAGCGAAAAAATTCTAAGTCCCCGTTCGTGTCGCTCCGGAACCGAATGTCGACGGAACGAAATGACAACGGTAGATCCTTATTCCTGGTGCTCGTGGCTCTCTAAAACCATACACTTGTTCTCCTCTGTCTCTTACCTGTGTCGAGATAATCGAGAATCATGGAGCGTTCGTGTCGCTCCGGAACCGAAAGTCGTCGGTTCGAAACGAGAACGTTAGATCCATATTCCTGATCGTTGAGGCACTCTAAAACTATTAGGCTGTTTTGCTCTCTGATGCCCGTGGACCGAGAGAACGTAGAATAACGGAGCGATCGTGTCGCTCCGGAGCCCGAGCGAAAAAATTCTAAGTCCCCGTTCGTGTCGCTCCGGAGCCCGAGCGAAAAAATTCTAAGTCCCCGTTCGTGTCGCTCCAGAACCGAATGTCGACGGAACGAAATGACAACTGTAGATCCTTATTCCTGGTGCTCGTGGCTCTCTAAAACCATACACTTGTTCTCCTCTGTCTCTTACCTGTGTCGAGATAATCGAGAATCATGGAGCGTTCGTGTCGCTCCGGAACCGAAAGTCGTCGGTTCGAAACGAGAACGTTAGATCCATATTCCTGATCGTTGAGGCACTCTAAAACTATTAGGCTGTTTTGCTCTCTGATGCCCGTGGACCGAGAGAACGTAGAATAACGGAGCGATCGTGTCGCTCCGGAGCCCGAGCGAAAAAATTCTAAGTCCCCGTTCGTGTCGCTCCGGAGCCCGAGCGAAAAAATTCTAAGTCCCCGTTCGTGTCGCTCCAGAACCGAATGTCGACGGAACGAAATGACAACTGTAGATCCTTATTCCTGGTGCTCGTGGCTCTCTAAAACCATACACTTGTTCTCCTCTGTCTCTTACCTGTGTCGAGATAATCGAGAATCATGGAGCGTTCGTGTCGCTCCGGAACCGAAAGTCGTCGGTTCGAAACGAGAACGTTAGATCCATATTCCTGATCGTTGAGGCACTCTAAAACTATTAGGCTGTTTTGCTCTCTGATGCCCGTGGACCGAGAGAACGTAGAATAACGGAGCGATCGTGTCGCTCCGGAGCCCGAGCGAAAAAATTCTAAGTCCCCGTTCGTGTCGCTCCGGAGCCCGAGCGAAAAAATTCTAAGTCCCCGTTCGTGTCGCTCCGGAACCGAATGTCGACGGAACGAAATGACAACGGTAGATCCTTATTCCTGGTGCTCGTGGCTCTCTAAAACCATACACTTGTTCTCCTCTGTCTCTTACCTGTGTCGAGATAATCGAGAATCATGGAGCGTTCGTGTCGCTCCGGAAACGAAAGTCGTCGGTTCGAAACGAGAACGTTAGATCCATATTCCTGATCGTTGAGGCACTCTAAAACTATTAGGCTGTTTTGCTCTCTGATGCCCGTGGACCGAGAGAACGTAGAATAACGGAGCGATCGTGTCGCTCCGGAGCCCGAGCGAAAAAATTCTAAGTCCCCGTTCGTGTCGCTCCGGAGCCCGAGCGAAAAAATTCTAAGTCCCCGTTCGTGTCGCTCCGGAACCGAATGTCGACGGAACGAAATGACAACGGTAGATCCTTATTCCTGGTGCTCGTGGCTCTCTAAAACCATACACTTGTTCTCCTCTGTCTCTTACCTGTGTCGAGATAATCGAGAATCATGGAGCGTTCGTGTCGCTCCGGAACCGAAAGTCGTCGGTTCGAAACGAGAACGTTAGATCCATATTCCTGATCGTTGAGGCACTCTAAAACTATTAGGCTGTTTTGCTCTCTGATGCCCGTGGACCGAGAGAACGTAGAATAACGGAGCGATCGTGTCGCTCCGGAGCCCGAGCGAAAAAATTCTAAGTCCCCGTTCGTGTCGTTCCGGAGCCCGAGCGAAAAAATTCTAAGTCCCCGTTCGTGTCGCTCCGGAACCGAATGTCGACGGAACGAAATGACAACGGTAGATCCTTATTCCTGGTGCTCGTGGCTCTCTAAAACCATACACTTGTTCTCCTCTGTCTCTTACCTGTGTCGAGATAATCGAGAATCATGGAGCGTTCGTGTCGCTCCGGAACCGAAAGTCGTCGTTTCGAAACGAGAACGTTAGATCCATATTCCTGATCGTTGAGGCACTCTAAAACTATTAGGCTGTTTTGCTCTCTGATGCCCGTGGACCGAGAGAACGTAGAATAACGGAGCGATCGTGTCGCTCCGGAGCCCGAGCGAAAAAATTCTAAGTCCCCGTTCGTGTCGCTCCGGAGCCCGAGCGAAAAAATTCTAAGTCCCCGTTCGTGTCGCTCCAGAACCGAATGTCGACGGAACGAAATGACAACTGTAGATCCTTATTCCTGGTGCTCGTGGCTCTCTAAAACCATACACTTGTTCTCCTCTGTCTCTTACCTGTGTCGAGATAATCGAGAATCATGGAGCGTTCGTGTCGCTCCGGAACCGAAAGTCGTCGGTTCGAAACGAGAACGTTAGATCCATATTCCTGATCGTTGAGGCACTCTAAAACTATTAGGCTGTTTTGCTCTCTGATGCCCGTGGACCGAGAGAACGTAGAATAACGGAGCGATCGTGTCGCTCCGGAGCCCGAGCGAAAAAATTCTAAGTCCCCGTTCGTGTCGCTCCGGAGCCCGAGCGAAAAAATTCTAAGTCCCCGTTCGTGTCGCTCCGGAACCGAATGTCGACGGAACGAAATGACAACGGTAGATCCTTATTCCTGGTGCTCGTGGCTCTCTAAAACCATACACTTGTTCTCCTCTGTCTCTTACCTGTGTCGAGATAATCGAGAATCATGGAGCGTTCGTGTCGCTCCGGAACCGAAAGTCGTCGGTTCGAAACGAGAACGTTAGATCCATATTCCTGATCGTTGAGGCACTCTAAAACTATTAGGCTGTTTTGCTCTCTGATGCCCGTGGACCGAGAGAACGTAGAATAACGGAGCGATCGTGTCGCTCCGGAGCCCGAGCGAAAAAATTCTAAGTCCCCGTTCGTGTCGCTCCGGAGCCCGAGCGAAAAAATTCTAAGTCCCCGTTCGTGTCGCTCCGGAACCGAATGTCGACGGAACGAAATGACAACGGTAGATCCTTATTCCTGGTGCTCGTGGCTCTCTAAAACCATACACTTGTTCTCCTCTGTCTCTTACCTGTGTCGAGATAATCGAGAATCATGGAGCGTTCGTGTCGCTCCGGAACCGAAAGTCGTCGGTTCGAAACGAGAACGTTAGATCCATATTCCTGATCGTTGAGGCACTCTAAAACTATTAGGCTGTTTTGCTCTCTGATGCCCGTGGACCGAGAGAACGTAGAATAACGGAGCGATCGTGTCGCTCCGGAGCCCGAGCGAAAAAATTCTAAGTCCCCGTTCGTGTCGCTCCGGAGCCCGAGCGAAAAAATTCTAAGTCCCCGTTCGTGTCGCTCCGGAACCGAATGTCGACGGAACGAAATGACAACGGTAGATCCTTATTCCTGGTGCTCGTGGCTCTCTAAAACCATACACTTGTTCTCCTCTGTCTCTTACCTGTGTCGAGATAATCGAGAATCATGGAGCGTTCGTGTCGCTCCGGAACCGAAAGTCGTCGGTTCGAAACGAGAACGTTAGATCCATATTCCTGATCGTTGAGGCACTCTAAAACTATTAGGCTGTTTTGCTCTCTGATGCCGTGGACCGAGAGAACGTAGAATAACGGAGCGATCGTGTCGCTCCGGAGCCCGAGCGAAAAAATTCTAAGTCCCCGTTCGTGTCGCTCCGGAGCCCGAGCGAAAAAATTCTAAGTCCCCGTTCGTGTCGCTCCGGAACCGAATGTCGACGGAACGAAATGACAACGGTAGATCCTTATTCCTGGTGCTCGTGGCTCTCTAAAACCATACACTTGTTCTCCTCTGTCTCTTACCTGTGTCGAGATAATCGAAAATCATGGAGCGTTCGTGTCGCTCCGGAACCGAAAGTCGTCGGTTCGAAACGAGAACGTTAGATCCATATTCCTGATCGTTGAGGCACTCTAAAACTATTAGGCTGTTTTGCTCTCTGATGCCCGTGGACCGAGAGAACGTAGAATAACGGAGCGATCGTGTCGCTCCGGAGCCCCGAGCGAAAAAATTCTAAGTCCCCGTTCGTGTCGCTCCGGAACCGAATGTCGACGGAACGAAATGACAACGGTAGATCCTTATTCCTGGTGCTCGTGGCTCTCTAAAACCATACACTTGTTCTCCTCTGTCTCTTACCTGTGTCGAGATAATCGAGAATCATGGAGCGTTCGTGTCGCTCCGGAACCGAAAGTCGTCGGTTCGAAACGAGAACGTTAGATCCATATTCCTGATCGTTGAGGCACTCTAAAACTATTAGGCTGTTTTGCTCTCTGATGCCCGTGGACCGAGAGAACGTAGAATAACGGAGCGATCGTGTCGCTCCGGAGCCCGAGCGAAAAAATTCTAAGTCCCCGTTCGTGTCGCTCCGGAGCCCGAGCGAAAAAATTCTGAGTCCCCGTTCGTGTCGCTCCGGAACCGAATGTCGACGGAACGAAATGACAACGGTAGATCCTTATTCCTGGTGCTCGTGGCTCTCTAAAACCATACACTTGTTCTCCTCTGTCTCTTACCTGTGTCGAGATAATCGAGAATCATGGAGCGTTCGTGTCGCTCCGGAAACGAAAGTCGTCGGTTCGAAACGAGAACGTTAGATCCATATTCCTGATCGTTGAGGCACTCTAAAACTATTAGGCTGTTTTGCTCTCTGATGCCCGTGGACCGAGAGAACGTAGAATAACGGAGCGATCGTGTCGCTCCGGAGCCCGAGCGAAAAAATTCTAAGTCCCCGTTCGTGTCGCTCCGGAGCCCGAGCGAAAAAATTCTAAGTCCCCGTTCGTGTCGCTCCGGAACCGAATGTCGACGGAACGAAATGACAACGGTAGATCCTTATTCCTGGTGCTCGTGGCTCTCTAAAACCATACACTTGTTCTCCTCTGTCTCTTACCTGTGTCGAGATAATCGAGAATCATGGAGCGTTCGTGTCGCTCCGGAACCGAAAGTCGTCGGTTCGAAACGAGAACGTTAGATCCATATTCCTGATCGTTGAGGCACTCTAAAACTATTAGGCTGTTTTGCTCTCTGATGCCCGTGGACCGAGAGAACGTAGAATAACGGAGCGATCGTGTCGCTCCGGAGCCCGAGCGAAAAAATTCTAAGTCCCCGTTCGTGTCGCTCCGGAGCCCGAGCGAAAAAATTCTAAGTCCCCGTTCGTGTCGCTCCGGAACCGAATGTCGACGGAACGAAATGACAACGGTAGATCCTTATTCCTGGTGCTCGTGGCTCTCTAAAACCATACACTTGTTCTCCTCTGTCTCTTACCTGTGTCGAGATAATCGAGAATCATGGAGCGTTCGTGTCGCTCCGGAACCGAAAGTCGTCGGTTCGAAACGAGAACGTTAGATCCATATTCCTGATCGTTGAGGCACTCTAAAACTATTAGGCTGTTTTGCTCTCTGATGCCCGTGGACCGAGAGAACGTAGAATAACGGAGCGATCGTGTCGCTCCGGAGCCCGAGCGAAAAAATTCTAAGTCCCCGTTCGTGTCGCTCCGGAGCCCGAGCGAAAAAATTCTAAGTCCCCGTTCGTGTCGCTCCGGAACCGAATGTCGACGGAACGAAATGACAACGGTAGATCCTTATTCCTGGTGCTCGTGGCTCTCTAAAACCATACACTTGTTCTCCTCTGTCTCTTACCTGTGTCGAGATAATCGAGAATCATGGAGCGTTCGTGTCGCTCCGGAACCGAAAGTCGTCGGTTCGAAACGAGAACGTTAGATCCATATTCCTGATCGTTGAGGCACTCTAAAACTATTAGGCTGTTTTGCTCTCTGATGCCCGTGGACCGAGAGAACGTAGAATAACGGAGCGATCGTGTCGCTCCGGAGCCCGAGCGAAAAAATTCTAAGTCCCCGTTCGTGTCGCTCCGGAGCCCGAGCGAAAAAATTCTAAGTCCCCGTTCGTGTCGCTCCGGAACCGAATGTCGACGGAACGAAATGACAACGGTAGATCCTTATTCCTGGTGCTCGTGGCTCTCTAAAACCATACACTTGTTCTCCTCTGTCTCTTACCTGTGTCGAGATAATCGAGAATCATGGAGCGTTCGTGTCGCTCCGGAACCGAAAGTCGTCGGTTCGAAACGAGAACGTTAGATCCATATTCCTGATCGTTGAGGCACTCTAAAACTATTAGGCTGTTTTGCTCTCTGATGCCCGTGGACCGAGAGAACGTAGAATAACGGAGCGATCGTGTCGCTCCGGAGCCCGAGCGAAAAAATTCTAAGTCCCCGTTCGTGTCGCTCCGGAGCCCGAGCGAAAAAATTCTAAGTCCCCGTTCGTGTCGCTCCGGAACCGAATGTCGACGGAACGAAATGACAACGGTAGATCCTTATTCCTGGTGCTCGTGGCTCTCTAAAACCATACACTTGTTCTCCTCTGTCTCTTACCTGTGTCGAGATAATCGAAAATCATGGAGCGTTCGTGTCGCTCCGGAACCGAAAGTCGTCGGTTCGAAACGAGAACGTTAGATCCATATTCCTGATCGTTGAGGCACTCTAAAACTATTAGGCTGTTTGCTCTCTGATGCCCGTGGACCGAGAGAACGTAGAATAACGGAGCGATCGTGTCGCTCCGGAGCCCGAGCGAAAAAATTCTAAGTCCCCGTTCGTGTCGCTCCGGAACCGAATGTCGACGGAACGAAATGACAACGGTAGATCCTTATTCCTGGTGCTCGTGGCTCTCTAAAACCATACACTTGTTCTCCTCTGTCTCTTACCTGTGTCGAGATAATCGAGAATCATGGAGCGTTCGTGTCGCTCCGGAACCGAAAGTCGTCGGTTCGAAACGAGAACGTTAGATCCATATTCCTGATCGTTGAGGCACTCTAAAACTATTAGGCTGTTTTGCTCTCTGATGCCCGTGGACCGAGAGAACGTAGAATAACGGAGCGATCGTGTCGCTCCGGAGCCCGAGCGAAAAAATTCTAAGTCCCCGTTCGTGTCGTTCCGGAGCCCGAGCGAAAAAATTCTAAGTCCCCGTTCGTGTCGCTCCGGAACCGAATGTCGACGGAACGAAATGACAACGGTAGATCCTTATTCCTGGTGCTCGTGGCTCTCTAAAACCATACACTTGTTCTCCTCTGTCTCTTACCTGTGTCGAGATAATCGAGAATCATGGAGCGTTCGTGTCGCTCCGGAACCGAAAGTCGTCGTTTCGAAACGAGAACGTTAGATCCATATTCCTGATCGTTGAGGCACTCTAAAACTATTAGGCTGTTTTGCTCTCTGATGCCCGTGGACCGAGAGAACGTAGAATAACGGAGCGATCGTGTCGCTCCGGAGCCCGAGCGAAAAAATTCTAAGTCCCCGTTCGTGTCGCTCCGGAGCCCGAGCGAAAAATTCTAAGTCCCCGTTCGTGTCGCTCCAGAACCGAATGTCGACGGAACGAAATGACAACTGTAGATCCTTATTCCTGGTGCTCGTGGCTCTCTAAAACCATACACTTGTTCTCCTCTGTCTCTTACCTGTGTCGAGATAATCGAGAATCATGGAGCGTTCGTGTCGCTCCGGAACCGAAAGTCGTCGGTTCGAAACGAGAACGTTAGATCCATATTCCTGATCGTTGAGGCACTCTAAAACTATTAGGCTGTTTTGCTCTCTGATGCCCGTGGACCGAGAGAACGTAGAATAACGGAGCGATCGTGTCGCTCCGGAGCCCGAGCGAAAAAATTCTAAGTCCCCGTTCGTGTCGCTCCGGAGCCCGAGCGAAAAAATTCTAAGTCCCCGTTCGTGTCGCTCCAGAACCGAATGTCGACGGAACGAAATGACAACTGTAGATCCTTATTCCTGGTGCTCGTGGCTCTCTAAAACCATACACTTGTTCTCCTCTGTCTCTTACCTGTGTCGAGATAATCGAGAATCATGGAGCGTTCGTGTCGCTCCGGAACCGAAAGTCGTCGGTTCGAAACGAGAACGTTAGATCCATATTCCTGATCGTTGAGGCACTCTAAAACTATTAGGCTGTTTTGCTCTCTGATGCCCGTGGACCGAGAGAACGTAGAATAACGGAGCGATCGTGTCGCTCCGGAGCCCGAGCGAAAAAATTCTAAGTCCCCGTTCGTGTCGCTCCGGAGCCCGAGCGAAAAAATTCTAAGTCCCCGTTCGTGTCGCTCCGGAACCGAATGTCGACGGAACGAAATGACAACGGTAGATCCTTATTCCTGGTGCTCGTGGCTCTCTAAAACCATACACTTGTTCTCCTCTGTCTCTTACCTGTGTCGAGATAATCGAGAATCATGGAGCGTTCGTGTCGCTCCGGAAACGAAAGTCGTCGGTTCGAAACGAGAACGTTAGATCCATATTCCTGATCGTTGAGGCACTCTAAAACTATTAGGCTGTTTTGCTCTCTGATGCCCGTGGACCGAGAGAACGTAGAATAACGGAGCGATCGTGTCGCTCCGGAGCCCGAGCGAAAAAATTCTAAGTCCCCGTTCGTGTCGCTCCGGAGCCCGAGCGAAAAAATTCTAAGTCCCCGTTCGTGTCGCTCCGGAACCGAATGTCGACGGAACGAAATGACAACGGTAGATCCTTATTCCTGGTGCTCGTGGCTCTCTAAAACCATACACTTGTTCTCCTCTGTCTCTTACCTGTGTCGAGATAATCGAGAATCATGGAGCGTTCGTGTCGCTCCGGAACCGAAAGTCGTCGGTTCGAAACGAGAACGTTAGATCCATATTCCTGATCGTTGAGGCACTCTAAAACTATTAGGCTGTTTTGCTCTCTGATGCCCGTGGACCGAGAGAACGTAGAATAACGGAGCGATCGTGTCGCTCCGGAGCCCGAGCGAAAAAATTCTAAGTCCCCGTTCGTGTCGTTCCGGAGCCCGAGCGAAAAAATTCTAAGTCCCCGTTCGTGTCGCTCCGGAACCGAATGTCGACGGAACGAAATGACAACGGTAGATCCTTATTCCTGGTGCTCGTGGCTCTCTAAAACCATACACTTGTTCTCCTCTGTCTCTTACCTGTGTCGAGATAATCGAGAATCATGGAGCGTTCGTGTCGCTCCGGAACCGAAAGTCGTCGTTTCGAAACGAGAACGTTAGATCCATATTCCTGATCGTTGAGGCACTCTAAAACTATTAGGCTGTTTTGCTCTCTGATGCCCGTGGACCGAGAGAACGTAGAATAACGGAGCGATCGTGTCGCTCCGGAGCCCGAGCGAAAAAATTCTAAGTCCCCGTTCGTGTCGCTCCGGAGCCCGAGCGAAAAAATTCTAAGTCCCCGTTCGTGTCGCTCCAGAACCGAATGTCGACGGAACGAAATGACAACTGTAGATCCTTATTCCTGGTGCTCGTGGCTCTCTAAAACCATACACTTGTTCTCCTCTGTCTCTTACCTGTGTCGAGATAATCGAGAATCATGGAGCGTTCGTGTCGCTCCGGAACCGAAAGTCGTCGGTTCGAAACGAGAACGTTAGATCCATATTCCTGATCGTTGAGGCACTCTAAAACTATTAGGCTGTTTTGCTCTCTGATGCCCGTGGACCGAGAGAACGTAGAATAACGGAGCGATCGTGTCGCTCCGGAGCCCGAGCGAAAAAATTCTAAGTCCCCGTTCGTGTCGCTCCGGAGCCCGAGCGAAAAAATTCTAAGTCCCCGTTCGTGTCGCTCCGGAACCGAATGTCGACGGAACGAAATGACAACGGTAGATCCTTATTCCTGGTGCTCGTGGCTCTCTAAAACCATACACTTGTTCTCCTCTGTCTCTTACCTGTGTCGAGATAATCGAGAATCATGGAGCGTTCGTGTCGCTCCGGAACCGAAAGTCGTCGGTTCGAAACGAGAACGTTAGATCCATATTCCTGATCGTTGAGGCACTCTAAAACTATTAGGCTGTTTTGCTCTCTGATGCCCGTGGACCGAGAGAACGTAGAATAACGGAGCGATCGTGTCGCTCCGGAGCCCGAGCGAAAAAATTCTAAGTCCCCGTTCGTGTCGCTCCGGAGCCCGAGCGAAAAAATTCTAAGTCCCCGTTCGTGTCGCTCCGGAACCGAATGTCGACGGAACGAAATGACAACTGTAGATCCTTATTCCTGGTGCTCGTGGCTCTCTAAAACCATACACTTGTTCTCCTCTGTCTCTTACCTGTGTCGAGATAATCGAGAATCATGGAGCGTTCGTGTCGCTCCGGAACCGAAAGTCGTCGGTTCGAAACGAGAACGTTAGATCCATATTCCTGATCGTTGAGGCACTCTAAAACTATTAGGCTGTTTTGCTCTCTGATGCCCGTGGACCGAGAGAACGTAGAATAACGGAGCGATCGTGTCGCTCCGGAGCCCGAGCGAAAAAATTCTAAGTCCCCGTTCCTGTCGCTCCGGAGCCCGAGCGAAAAAATTCTAAGTCCCCGTTCGTGTCGCTCCGGAACCGAATGTCGACGGAACGAAATGACAACGGTAGATCCTTATTCCTGGTGCTCGTGGCTCTCTAAAACCATACACTTGTTCTCCTCTGTCTCTTACCTGTGTCGAGATAATCGAGAATCATGGAGCGTTCGTGTCGCTCCGGAACCGAAAGTCGTCGGTTCGAAACGAGAACGTTAGATCCATATTCCTGATCGTTGAGGCACTCTAAAACTATTAGGCTGTTTTGCTCTCTGATGCCCGTGGACCGAGAGAACGTAGAATAACGGAGCGATCGTGTCGCTCCGGAGCCCGAGCGAAAAAATTCTAAGTCCCCGTTCGTGTCGCTCCGGAGCCCGAGCGAAAAAATTCTAAGTCCCCGTTCGTGTCGCTCCGGAACCGAATGTCGACGGAACGAAATGACAACTGTAGATCCTTATTCCTGGTGCTCGTGGCTCTCTAAAACCATACACTTGTTCTCCTCTGTCTCTTACCTGTGTCGAGATAATCGAGAATCATGGAGCGTTCGTGTCGCTCCGGAACCGAAAGTCGTCGGTTCGAAACGAGAACGTTAGATCCATATTCCTGATCGTTGAGGCACTCTAAAACTATTAGGCTGTTTTGCTCTCTGATGCCCGTGGACCGAGAGAACGTAGAATAACGGAGCGATCGTGTCGCTCCGGAGCCCGAGCGAAAAAATTCTAAGTCCCCGTTCGTGTCGCTCCGGAGCCCGAGCGAAAAAATTCTAAGTCCCCGTTCGTGTCGCTCCGGAACCGAATGTCGACGGAACGAAATGACAACGGTAGATCCTTATTCCTGGTGCTCGTGGCTCTCTAAAACCATACACTTGTTCTCCTCTGTCTCTTACCTGTGTCGAGATAATCGAGAATCATGGAGCGTTCGTGTCGCTCCGGAACCGAAAGTCGTCGGTTCGAAACGAGAACGTTAGATCCATATTCCTGATCGTTGAGGCACTCTAAAACTATTAGGCTGTTTTGCTCTCTGATGCCCGTGGACCGAGAGAACGTAGAATAACGGAGCGATCGTGTCGCTCCGGAGCCCGAGCGAAAAAATTCTAAGTCCCCGTTCGTGTCGCTCCGGAGCCCGAGCGAAAAAATTCTAAGTCCCCGTTCGTGTCGCTGCGGAACCGAATGTCGACGGAACGAAATGACAACTGTAGATCCTTATTCCTGGTGCTCGTGGCTCTCTAAAACCATACACTTGTTCTCCTCTGTCTCTTACCTGTGTCGAGATAATCGAGAATCATGGAGCGTTCGTGTCGCTCCGGAAACGAAAGTCGTCGGTTCGAAACGAGAACGTTAGATCCATATTCCTGATCGTTGAGGCACTCTAAAACTATTAGGCTGTTTTGCTCTCTGATGCCCGTGGACCGAGAGAACGTAGAATAACGGAGCGATCGTGTCGCTCCGGAGGCCGAGCGAAAAAATTCTAAGTCCCCGTTCGTGTCGCTCCGGAGCCCGAGCGAAAAAATTCTAAGTCCCCGTTCGTGTCGCTCCGGAACCGAATGTCGACGGAACGAAATGACAACGGTAGATCCTTATTCCTGGTGCTCGTGGCTCTCTAAAACCATACACTTGTTCTCCTCTGTCTCTTACCTGTGTCGAGATAATCGAGAATCATGGAGCGTTCGTGTCGCTCCGGAACCGAAAGTCGTCGGTTCGAAACGAGAACGTTAGATCCATATTCCTGATCGTTGAGGCACTCTAAAACTATTAGGCTGTTTTGCTCTCTGATGCCCGTGGACCGAGAGAACGTAGAATGACGGAGCGATCGTGTCGCTCCGGAGCCCGAGCGAAAAAATTCTAAGTCCCCGTTCGTGTCGCTCCGGAGCCCGAGCGAAAAAATTCTAAGTCCCCGTTCGTGTCGCTGCGGAACCGAATGTCGACGGAACGAAATGACAACTGTAGATCCTTATTCCTGGTGCTCGTGGCTCTCTAAAACCATACACTTGTTCTCCTCTGTCTCTTACCTGTGTCGAGATAATCGAGAATCATGGAGCGTACGTGTCGCTCCGGAAACGAAAGTCGTCGGTTCGAAACGAGAACGTTAGATCCATATTCCTGATCGTTGAGGCACTCTAAAACTATTAGGCTGTTTTGCTCTCTGATGCCCGTGGACCGAGAGAACGTAGAATAACGGAGCGATCGTGTCGCTCCGGAGGCCGAGCGAAAAAATTCTAAGTCCCCGTTCGTGTCGCTCCGGAGCCCGAGCGAAAAAATTCTAAGTCCCCGTTCGTGTCGCTCCGGAACCGAATGTCGACGGAACGAAATGACAACGGTAGATCCTTATTCCTGGTGCTCGTGGCTCTCTAAAACCATACACTTGTTCTCCTCTGTCTCTTACCTGTGTCGAGATAATCGAGAATCATGGAGCGTTCGTGTCGCTCCGGAACCGAAAGTCGTCGGTTCGAAACGAGAACGTTAGATCCATATTCCTGATCGTTGAGGCACTCTAAAACTATTAGGCTGTTTTGCTCTCTGATGCCCGTGGACCGAGAGAACGTAGAATAACGGAGCGATCGTGTCGCTCCGGAGCCCGAGCGAAAAAATTCTAAGTCCCCGTTCGTGTCGCTCCGGAGCCCGAGCGAAAAAATTCTAAGTCCCCGTTCGTGTCGCTCCGGAACCGAATGTCGACGGAACGAAATGACAACGGTAGATCCTTATTCCTGGTGCTCGTGGCTCTCTAAAACCATACACTTGTTCTCCTCTGTCTCTTACCTGTGTCGAGATAATCGAGAATCATGGAGCGTTCGTGTCGCTCCGGAACCGAAAGTCGTCGGTTCGAAACGAGAACGTTAGATCCATATTCCTGATCGTTGAGGCACTCTAAAACTATTAGGCTGTTTTGCTCTCTGATGCCCGTGGACCGAGAGAACGTAGAATAACGGAGCGATCGTGTCGCTCCGGAGCCCGAGCGAAAAAATTCTAAGTCCCCGTTCGTGTCGCTCCGGAGCCCGAGCGAAAAAATTCTAAGTCCCCGTTCGTGTCGCTCCGGAACCGAATGTCGACGGAACGAAATGACAACGGTAGATCCTTATTCCTGGTGCTCGTGGCTCTCTAAAACCATACACTTGTTCTCCTCTGTCTCTTACCTGTGTCGAGATAATCGAGAATCATGGAGCGTTCGTGTCGCTCCGGAACCGAAAGTCGTCGGTTCGAAACGAGAACGTTAGATCCATATTCCTGATCGTTGAGGCACTCTAAAACTATTAGGCTGTTTTGCTCTCTGATGCCCGTGGACCGAGAGAACGTAGAATAACGGAGCGATCGTGTCGCTCCGGAGCCCGAGCGAAAAAATTCTAAGTCCCCGTTCGTGTCGCTCCGGAGCCCGAGCGAAAAAATTCTAAGTCCCCGTTCGTGTCGCTCCGGAACCGAATGTCGACGGAACGAAATGACAACGGTAGATCCTTATTCCTGGTGCTCGTGGCTCTCTAAAACCATACACTTGTTCTCCTCTGTCTCTTACCTGTGTCGAGATAATCGAGAATCATGGAGCGTTCGTGTCGCTCCGGAACCGAAAGTCGTCGGTTCGAAACGAGAACGTTAGATCCATATTCCTGATCGTTGAGGCACTCTAAAACTATTAGGCTGTTTTGCTCTCTGATGCCCGTGGACCGAGAGAACGTAGAATAACGGAGCGATCGTGTCGCTCCGGAGCCCGAGCGAAAAAATTCTAAGTCCCCGTTCGTGTCGCTCCGGAGCCCGAGCGAAAAAATTCTAAGTCCCCGTTCGTGTCGCTCCGGAACCGAATGTCGACGGAACGAAATGACAACGGTAGATCCTTATTCCTGGTGCTCGTGGCTCTCTAAAACCATACACTTGTTCTCCTCTGTCTCTTACCTGTGTCGAGATAATCGAGAATCATGGAGCGTTCGTGTCGCTCCGGAACCGAAAGTCGTCGGTTCGAAACGAGAACGTTAGATCCATATTCCTGATCGTTGAGGCACTCTAAAACTATTAGGCTGTTTTGCTCTCTGATGCCCGTGGACCGAGAGAACGTAGAATAACGGAGCGATCGTGTCGCTCCGGAGCCCGAGCGAAAAAATTCTAAGTCCCCGTTCGTGTCGCTCCGGAGCCCGAGCGAAAAAATTCTAAGTCCCCGTTCGTGTCGCTCCGGAACCGAATGTCGACGGAACGAAATGACAACGGTAGATCCTTATTCCTGGTGCTCGTGGCTCTCTAAAACCATACACTTGTTCTCCTCTGTCTCTTACCTGTGTCGAGATAATCGAAAATCATGGAGCGTTCGTGTCGCTCCGGAACCGAAAGTCGTCGGTTCGAAACGAGAACGTTAGATCCATATTCCTGATCGTTGAGGCACTCTAAAACTATTAGGCTGTTTTGCTCTCTGATGCCCGTGGACCGAGAGAACGTAGAATAACGGAGCGATCGTGTCGCTCCGGAGCCCGAGCGAAAAAATTCTAAGTCCCCGTTCGTGTCGCTCCGGAACCGAATGTCGACGGAACGAAATGACAACGGTAGATCCTTATTCCTGGTGCTCGTGGCTCTCTAAAACCATACACTTGTTCTCCTCTGTCTCTTACCTGTGTCGAGATAATCGAGAATCATGGAGCGTTCGTGTCGCTCCGGAACCGAAAGTCGTCGGTTCGAAACGAGAACGTTAGATCCATATTCCTGATCGTTGAGGCACTCTAAAACTATTAGGCTGTTTTGCTCTCTGATGCCCGTGGACCGAGAGAACGTAGAATAACGGAGCGATCGTGTCGCTCCGGAGCCCGAGCGAAAAAATTCTAAGTCCCCGTTCGTGTCGCTCCGGAGCCCGAGCGAAAAAATTCTGAGTCCCCGTTCGTGTCGCTCCGGAACCGAATGTCGACGGAACGAAATGACAACGGTAGATCCTTATTCCTGGTGCTCGTGGCTCTCTAAAACCATACACTTGTTCTCCTCTGTCTCTTACCTGTGTCGAGATAATCGAGAATCATGGAGCGTTCGTGTCGCTCCGGAAACGAAAGTCGTCGGTTCGAAACGAGAACGTTAGATCCATATTCCTGATCGTTGAGGCACTCTAAAACTATTAGGCTGTTTTGCTCTCTGATGCCCGTGGACCGAGAGAACGTAGAATAACGGAGCGATCGTGTCGCTCCGGAGCCCGAGCGAAAAAATTCTAAGTCCCCGTTCGTGTCGCTCCGGAGCCCGAGCGAAAAAATTCTAAGTCCCCGTTCGTGTCGCTCCGGAACCGAATGTCGACGGAACGAAATGACAACGGTAGATCCTTATTCCTGGTGCTCGTGGCTCTCTAAAACCATACACTTGTTCTCCTCTGTCTCTTACCTGTGTCGAGATAATCGAGAATCATGGAGCGTTCGTGTCGCTCCGGAACCGAAAGTCGTCGGTTCGAAACGAGAACGTTAGATCCATATTCCTGATCGTTGAGGCACTCTAAAACTATTAGGCTGTTTTGCTCTCTGATGCCCGTGGACCGAGAGAACGTAGAATAACGGAGCGATCGTGTCGCTCCGGAGCCCGAGCGAAAAAATTCTAAGTCCCCGTTCGTGTCGCTCCGGAGCCCGAGCGAAAAAATTCTAAGTCCCCGTTCGTGTCGCTCCGGAACCGAATGTCGACGGAACGAAATGACAACGGTAGATCCTTATTCCTGGTGCTCGTGGCTCTCTAAAACCATACACTTGTTCTCCTCTGTCTCTTACCTGTGTCGAGATAATCGAGAATCATGGAGCGTTCGTGTCGCTCCGGAACCGAAAGTCGTCGGTTCGAAACGAGAACGTTAGATCCATATTCCTGATCGTTGAGGCACTCTAAAACTATTAGGCTGTTTTGCTCTCTGATGCCCGTGGACCGAGAGAACGTAGAATAACGGAGCGATCGTGTCGCTCCGGAGCCCGAGCGAAAAAATTCTAAGTCCCCGTTCGTGTCGCTCCGGAGCCCGAGCGAAAAAATTCTAAGTCCCCGTTCGTGTCGCTCCGGAACCGAATGTCGACGGAACGAAATGACAACGGTAGATCCTTATTCCTGGTGCTCGTGGCTCTCTAAAACCATACACTTGTTCTCCTCTGTCTCTTACCTGTGTCGAGATAATCGAGAATCATGGAGCGTTCGTGTCGCTCCGGAACCGAAAGTCGTCGGTTCGAAACGAGAACGTTAGATCCATATTCCTGATCGTTGAGGCACTCTAAAACTATTAGGCTGTTTTGCTCTCTGATGCCCGTGGACCGAGAGAACGTAGAATAACGGAGCGATCGTGTCGCTCCGGAGCCCGAGCGAAAAAATTCTAAGTCCCCGTTCGTGTCGCTCCGGAGCCCGAGCGAAAAAATTCTAAGTCCCCGTTCGTGTCGCTCCGGAACCGAATGTCGACGGAACGAAATGACAACGGTAGATCCTTATTCCTGGTGCTCGTGGCTCTCTAAAACCATACACTTGTTCTCCTCTGTCTCTTACCTGTGTCGAGATAATCGAGAATCATGGAGCGTTCGTGTCGCTCCGGAACCGAAAGTCGTCGGTTCGAAACGAGAACGTTAGATCCATATTCCTGATCGTTGAGGCACTCTAAAACTATTAGGCTGTTTTGCTCTCTGATGCCCGTGGACCGAGAGAACGTAGAATAACGGAGCGATCGTGTCGCTCCGGAGCCCGAGCGAAAAAATTCTAAGTCCCCGTTCGTGTCGCTCCGGAGCCCGAGCGAAAAAATTCTGAGTCCCCGTTCGTGTCGCTCCGGAACCGAATGTCGACGGAACGAAATGACAACGGTAGATCCTTATTCCTGGTGCTCGTGGCTCTCTAAAACCATACACTTGTTCTCCTCTGTCTCTTACCTGTGTCGAGATAATCGAGAATCATGGAGCGTTCGTGTCGCTCCGGAAACGAAAGTCGTCGGTTCGAAACGAGAACGTTAGATCCATATTCCTGATCGTTGAGGCACTCTAAAACTATTAGGCTGTTTTGCTCTCTGATGCCCGTGGACCGAGAGAACGTAGAATAACGGAGCGATCGTGTCGCTCCGGAGCCCGAGCGAAAAAATTCTAAGTCCCCGTTCGTGTCGCTCCGGAGCCCGAGCGAAAAAATTCTAAGTCCCCGTTCGTGTCGCTCCGGAACCGAATGTCGACGGAACGAAATGACAACGGTAGATCCTTATTCCTGGTGCTCGTGGCTCTCTAAAACCATACACTTGTTCTCCTCTGTCTCTTACCTGTGTCGAGATAATCGAGAATCATGGAGCGTTCGTGTCGCTCCGGAACCGAAAGTCGTCGGTTCGAAACGAGAACGTTAGATCCATATTCCTGATCGTTGAGGCACTCTAAAACTATTAGGCTGTTTTGCTCTCTGATGCCCGTGGACCGAGAGAACGTAGAATAACGGAGCGATCGTGTCGCTCCGGAGCCCGAGCGAAAAAATTCTAAGTCCCCGTTCGTGTCGCTCCGGAGCCCGAGCGAAAAAATTCTAAGTCCCCGTTCGTGTCGCTCCGGAACCGAATGTCGACGGAACGAAATGACAACGGTAGATCCTTATTCCTGGTGCTCGTGGCTCTCTAAAACCATACACTTGTTCTCCTCTGTCTCTTACCTGTGTCGAGATAATCGAGAATCATGGAGCGTTCGTGTCGCTCCGGAACCGAAAGTCGTCGGTTCGAAACGAGAACGTTAGATCCATATTCCTGATCGTTGAGGCACTCTAAAACTATTAGGCTGTTTTGCTCTCTGATGCCCGTGGACCGAGAGAACGTAGAATAACGGAGCGATCGTGTCGCTCCGGAGCCCGAGCGAAAAAATTCTAAGTCCCCGTTCGTGTCGCTCCGGAGCCCGAGCGAAAAAATTCTAAGTCCCCGTTCGTGTCGCTCCGGAACCGAATGTCGACGGAACGAAATGACAACGGTAGATCCTTATTCCTGGTGCTCGTGGCTCTCTAAAACCATACACTTGTTCTCCTCTGTCTCTTACCTGTGTCGAGATAATCGAGAATCATGGAGCGTTCGTGTCGCTCCGGAACCGAAAGTCGTCGGTTCGAAACGAGAACGTTAGATCCATATTCCTGATCGTTGAGGCACTCTAAAACTATTAGGCTGTTTTGCTCTCTGATGCCCGTGGACCGAGAGAACGTAGAATAACGGAGCGATCGTGTCGCTCCGGAGCCCGAGCGAAAAAATTCTAAGTCCCCGTTCGTGTCGCTCCGGAGCCCGAGCGAAAAAATTCTAAGTCCCCGTTCGTGTCGCTCCGGAACCGAATGTCGACGGAACGAAATGACAACGGTAGATCCTTATTCCTGGTGCTCGTGGCTCTCTAAAACCATACACTTGTTCTCCTCTGTCTCTTACCTGTGTCGAGATAATCGAGAATCATGGAGCGTTCGTGTCGCTCCGGAACCGAAAGTCGTCGGTTCGAAACGAGAACGTTAGATCCATATTCCTGATCGTTGAGGCACTCTAAAACTATTAGGCTGTTTTGCTCTCTGATGCCCGTGGACCGAGAGAACGTAGAATAACGGAGCGATCGTGTCGCTCCGGAGCCCGAGCGAAAAAATTCTAAGTCCCCGTTCGTGTCGCTCCGGAGCCCGAGCGAAAAAATTCTAAGTCCCCGTTCGTGTCGCTCCGGAACCGAATGTCGACGGAACGAAATGACAACGGTAGATCCTTATTCCTGGTGCTCGTGGCTCTCTAAAACCATACACTTGTTCTCCTCTGTCTCTTACCTGTGTCGAGATAATCGAAAATCATGGAGCGTTCGTGTCGCTCCGGAACCGAAAGTCGTCGGTTCGAAACGAGAACGTTAGATCCATATTCCTGATCGTTGAGGCACTCTAAAACTATTAGGCTGTTTTGCTCTCTGATGCCCGTGGACCGAGAGAACGTAGAATAACGGAGCGATCGTGTCGCTCCGGAGCCCGAGCGAAAAAATTCTAAGTCCCCGTTCGTGTCGCTCCGGAGCCCGAGCGAAAAAATTCTAAGTCCCCGTTCGTGTCGCTCCGGAACCGAATGTCGACGGAACGAAATGACAACTGTAGATCCTTATTCCTGGTGCTCGTGGCTCTCTAAAACCATACACTTGTTCTCCTCTGTCTCTTACCTGTGTCGAGATAATCGAGAATCATGGAGCGTTCGTGTCGCTCCGGAACCGAAAGTCGTCGGTTCGAAACGAGAACGTTAGATCCATATTCCTGATCGTTGAGGCACTCTAAAACTATTAGGCTGTTTTGCTCTCTGATGCCCGTGGACCGAGAGAACGTAGAATAACGGAGCGATCGTGTCGCTCCGGAGCCCGAGCGAAAAAATTCTAAGTCCCCGTTCGTGTCGCTCCGGAGCCCGAGCGAAAAAATTCTAAGTCCCCGTTCGTGTCGCTCCGGAACCGAATGTCGACGGAACGAAATGACAACGGTAGATCCTTATTCCTGGTGCTCGTGGCTCTCTAAAACCATACACTTGTTCTCCTCTGTCTCTTACCTGTGTCGAGATAATCGAGAATCATGGAGCGTTCGTGTCGCTCCGGAACCGAAAGTCGTCGGTTCGAAACGAGAACGTTAGATCCATATTCCTGATCGTTGAGGCACTCTAAAACTATTAGGCTGTTTTGCTCTCTGATGCCCGTGGACCGAGAGAACGTAGAATAACGGAGCGATCGTGTCGCTCCGGAGCCCGAGCGAAAAAATTCTAAGTCCCCGTTCGTGTCGCTCCGGAGCCCGAGCGAAAAAATTCTGAGTCCCCGTTCGTGTCGCTCCGGAACCGAATGTCGACGGAACGAAATGACAACGGTAGATCCTTATTCCTGGTGCTCGTGGCTCTCTAAAACCATACACTTGTTCTCCTCTGTCTCTTACCTGTGTCGAGATAATCGAGAATCATGGAGCGTTCGTGTCGCTCCGGAAACGAAAGTCGTCGGTTCGAAACGAGAACGTTAGATCCATATTCCTGATCGTTGAGGCACTCTAAAACTATTAGGCTGTTTTGCTCTCTGATGCCCGTGGACCGAGAGAACGTAGAATAACGGAGCGATCGTGTCGCTCCGGAGCCCGAGCGAAAAAATTCTAAGTCCCCGTTCGTGTCGCTCCGGAGCCCGAGCGAAAAAATTCTAAGTCCCCGTTCGTGTCGCTCCGGAACCGAATGTCGACGGAACGAAATGACAACGGTAGATCCTTATTCCTGGTGCTCGTGGCTCTCTAAAACCATACACTTGTTCTCCTCTGTCTCTTACCTGTGTCGAGATAATCGAGAATCATGGAGCGTTCGTGTCGCTCCGGAACCGAAAGTCGTCGGTTCGAAACGAGAACGTTAGATCCATATTCCTGATCGTTGAGGCACTCTAAAACTATTAGGCTGTTTTGCTCTCTGATGCCCGTGGACCGAGAGAACGTAGAATAACGGAGCGATCGTGTCGCTCCGGAGCCCGAGCGAAAAAATTCTAAGTCCCCGTTCGTGTCGCTCCGGAGCCCGAGCGAAAAAATTCTAAGTCCCCGTTCGTGTCGCTCCGGAACCGAATGTCGACGGAACGAAATGACAACGGTAGATCCTTATTCCTGGTGCTCGTGGCTCTCTAAAACCATACACTTGTTCTCCTCTGTCTCTTACCTGTGTCGAGATAATCGAGAATCATGGAGCGTTCGTGTCGCTCCGGAACCGAAAGTCGTCGGTTCGAAACGAGAACGTTAGATCCATATTCCTGATCGTTGAGGCACTCTAAAACTATTAGGCTGTTTTGCTCTCTGATGCCCGTGGACCGAGAGAACGTAGAATAACGGAGCGATCGTGTCGCTCCGGAGCCCGAGCGAAAAAATTCTAAGTCCCCGTTCGTGTCGCTCCGGAGCCCGAGCGAAAAAATTCTAAGTCCCCGTTCGTGTCGCTCCGGAACCGAATGTCGACGGAACGAAATGACAACGGTAGATCCTTATTCCTGGTGCTCGTGGCTCTCTAAAACCATACACTTGTTCTCCTCTGTCTCTTACCTGTGTCGAGATAATCGAGAATCATGGAGCGTTCGTGTCGCTCCGGAACCGAAAGTCGTCGGTTCGAAACGAGAACGTTAGATCCATATTCCTGATCGTTGAGGCACTCTAAAACTATTAGGCTGTTTTGCTCTCTGATGCCCGTGGACCGAGAGAACGTAGAATAACGGAGCGATCGTGTCGCTCCGGAGCCCGAGCGAAAAAATTCTAAGTCCCCGTTCGTGTCGCTCCGGAGCCCGAGCGAAAAAATTCTAAGTCCCCGTTCGTGTCGCTCCGGAACCGAATGTCGACGGAACGAAATGACAACGGTAGATCCTTATTCCTGGTGCTCGTGGCTCTCTAAAACCATACACTTGTTCTCCTCTGTCTCTTACCTGTGTCGAGATAATCGAGAATCATGGAGCGTTCGTGTCGCTCCGGAACCGAAAGTCGTCGGTTCGAAACGAGAACGTTAGATCCATATTCCTGATCGTTGAGGCACTCTAAAACTATTAGGCTGTTTTGCTCTCTGATGCCCGTGGACCGAGAGAACGTAGAATAACGGAGCGATCGTGTCGCTCCGGAGCCCGAGCGAAAAAATTCTAAGTCCCCGTTCGTGTCGCTCCGGAGCCCGAGCGAAAAAATTCTAAGTCCCCGTTCGTGTCGCTCCGGAACCGAATGTCGACGGAACGAAATGACAACGGTAGATCCTTATTCCTGGTGCTCGTGGCTCTCTAAAACCATACACTTGTTCTCCTCTGTCTCTTACCTGTGTCGAGATAATCGAGAATCATGGAGCGTTCGTGTCGCTCCGGAACCGAAAGTCGTCGGTTCGAAACGAGAACGTTAGATCCATATTCCTGATCGTTGAGGCACTCTAAAACTATTAGGCTGTTTTGCTCTCTGATGCCCGTGGACCGAGAGAACGTAGAATAACGGAGCGATCGTGTCGCTCCGGAGCCCGAGCGAAAAAATTCTAAGTCCCCGTTCGTGTCGCTCCGGAGCCCGAGCGAAAAAATTCTAAGTCCCCGTTCGTGTCGCTCCGGAACCGAATGTCGACGGAACGAAATGACAACGGTAGATCCTTATTCCTGGTGCTCGTGGCTCTCTAAAACCATACACTTGTTCTCCTCTGTCTCTTACCTGTGTCGAGATAATCGAAAATCATGGAGCGTTCGTGTCGCTCCGGAACCGAAAGTCGTCGGTTCGAAACGAGAACGTTAGATCCATATTCCTGATCGTTGAGGCACTCTAAAACTATTAGGCTGTTTTGCTCTCTGATGCCCGTGGACCGAGAGAACGTAGAATAACGGAGCGATCGTGTCGCTCCGGAGCCCGAGCGAAAAAATTCTAAGTCCCCGTTCGTGTCGCTCCGGAGCCCGAGCGAAAAAATTCTAAGTCCCCGTTCGTGTCGCTCCGGAACCGAATGTCGACGGAACGAAATGACAACTGTAGATCCTTATTCCTGGTGCTCGTGGCTCTCTAAAACCATACACTTGTTCTCCTCTGTCTCTTACCTGTGTCGAGATAATCGAGAATCATGGAGCGTTCGTGTCGCTCCGGAACCGAAAGTCGTCGGTTCGAAACGAGAACGTTAGATCCATATTCCTGATCGTTGAGGCACTCTAAAACTATTAGGCTGTTTTGCTCTCTGAAGCCCGTGGACCGAGAGAACGTAGAATAACGGAGCGATCGTGTCGCTCCGGAGCCCGAGCGAAAAAATTCTAAGTCCCCGTTCGTGTCGCTCCGGAGCCCGAGCGAAAAAATTCTAAGTCCCCGTTCGTGTCGCTCCGGAACCGAATGTCGACGGAACGAAATGACAACTGTAGATCCTTATTCCTGGTGCTCGTGGCTCTCTAAAACCATACACTTGTTCTCCTCTGTCTCTTACCTGTGTCGAGATAATCGAGAATCATGGAGCGTTCGTGTCGCTCCGGAACCGAAAGTCGTCGGTTCGAAACGAGAACGTTAGATCCATATTCCTGATCGTTGAGGCACTCTAAAACTATTAGGCTGTTTTGCTCTCTGATGCCCGTGGACCGAGAGAACGTAGAATAACGGAGCGATCGTGTCGCTCCGGAGCCCGAGCGAAAAAATTCTAAGTCCCCGTTCGTGTCGCTCCGGAGCCCGAGCGAAAAAATTCTAAGTCCCCGTTCGTGTCGCTCCGGAACCGAATGTCGACGGAACGAAATGACAACGGTAGATCCTTATTCCTGGTGCTCGTGGCTCTCTAAAACCATACACTTGTTCTCCTCTGTCTCTTACCTGTGTCGAGATAATCGAAAATCATGGAGCGTTCGTGTCGCTCCGGAACCGAAAGTCGTCGGTTCGAAACGAGAACGTTAGATCCATATTCCTGATCGTTGAGGCACTCTAAAACTATTAGGCTGTTTTGCTCTCTGATGCCCGTGGACCGAGAGAACGTAGAATAACGGAGCGATCGTGTCGCTCCGGAGCCCGAGCGAAAAAATTCTAAGTCCCCGTTCGTGTCGCTCCGGAACCGAATGTCGACGGAACGAAATGACAACGGTAGATCCTTATTCCTGGTGCTCGTGGCTCTCTAAAACCATACACTTGTTCTCCTCTGTCTCTTACCTGTGTCGAGATAATCGAGAATCATGGAGCGTTCGTGTCGCTCCGGAACCGAAAGTCGTCGGTTCGAAACGAGAACGTTAGATCCATATTCCTGATCGTTGAGGCACTCTAAAACTATTAGGCTGTTTTGCTCTCTGATGCCCGTGGACCGAGAGAACGTAGAATAACGGAGCGATCGTGTCGCTCCGGAGCCCGAGCGAAAAAATTCTAAGTCCCCGTTCGTGTCGCTCCGGAGCCCGAGCGAAAAAATTCTAAGTCCCCGTTCGTGTCGCTCCGGAACCGAATGTCGACGGAACGAAATGACAACGGTAGATCCTTATTCCTGGTGCTCGTGGCTCTCTAAAACCATACACTTGTTCTCCTCTGTCTCTTACCTGTGTCGAGATAATCGAGAATCATGGAGCGTTCGTGTCGCTCCGGAACCGAAAGTCGTCGGTTCGAAACGAGAACGTTAGATCCATATTCCTGATCGTTGAGGCACTCTAAAACTATTAGGCTGTTTTGCTCTCTGATGCCCGTGGACCGAGAGAACGTAGAATAACGGAGCGATCGTGTCGCTCCGGAGCCCGAGCGAAAAAATTCTAAGTCCCCGTTCGTGTCGCTCCGGAGCCCGAGCGAAAAAATTCTAAGTCCCCGTTCGTGTCGCTCCGGAACCGAATGTCGACGGAACGAAATGACAACGGTAGATCCTTATTCCTGGTGCTCGTGGCTCTCTAAAACCATACACTTGTTCTCCTCTGTCTCTTACCTGTGTCGAGATAATCGAGAATCATGGAGCGTTCGTGTCGCTCCGGAACCGAAAGTCGTCGGTTCGAAACGAGAACGTTAGATCCATATTCCTGATCGTTGAGGCACTCTAAAACTATTAGGCTGTTTTGCTCTCTGATGCCCGTGGACCGAGAGAACGTAGAATAACGGAGCGATCGTGTCGCTCCGGAGCCCGAGCGAAAAAATTCTAAGTCCCCGTTCGTGTCGCTCCGGAGCCCGAGCGAAAAAATTCTAAGTCCCCGTTCGTGTCGCTCCGGAACCGAATGTCGACGGAACGAAATGACAACGGTAGATCCTTATTCCTGGTGCTCGTGGCTCTCTAAAACCATACACTTGTTCTCCTCTGTCTCTTACCTGTGTCGAGATAATCGAGAATCATGGAGCGTTCGTGTCGCTCCGGAACCGAAAGTCGTCGGTTCGAAACGAGAACGTTAGATCCATATTCCTGATCGTTGAGGCACTCTAAAACTATTAGGCTGTTTTGCTCTCTGATGCCCGTGGACCGAGAGAACGTAGAATAACGGAGCGATCGTGTCGCTCCGGAGCCCGAGCGAAAAAATTCTAAGTCCCCGTTCGTGTCGCTCCGGAGCCCGAGCGAAAAAATTCTAAGTCCCCGTTCGTGTCGCTCCGGAACCGAATGTCGACGGAACGAAATGACAACGGTAGATCCTTATTCCTGGTGCTCGTGGCTCTCTAAAACCATACACTTGTTCTCCTCTGTCTCTTACCTGTGTCGAGATAATCGAAAATCATGGAGCGTTCGTGTCGCTCCGGAACCGAAAGTCGTCGGTTCGAAACGAGAACGTTAGATCCATATTCCTGATCGTTGAGGCACTCTAAAACTATTAGGCTGTTTTGCTCTCTGATGCCCGTGGACCGAGAGAACGTAGAATAACGGAGCGATCGTGTCGCTCCGGAGCCCGAGCGAAAAAATTCTAAGTCCCCGTTCGTGTCGCTCCGGAACCGAATGTCGACGGAACGAAATGACAACGGTAGATCCTTATTCCTGGTGCTCGTGGCTCTCTAAAACCATACACTTGTTCTCCTCTGTCTCTTACCTGTGTCGAGATAATCGAGAATCATGGAGCGTTCGTGTCGCTCCGGAACCGAAAGTCGTCGGTTCGAAACGAGAACGTTAGATCCATATTCCTGATCGTTGAGGCACTCTAAAACTATTAGGCTGTTTTGCTCTCTGATGCCCGTGGACCGAGAGAACGTAGAATAACGGAGCGATCGTGTCGCTCCGGAGCCCGAGCGAAAAAATTCTAAGTCCCCGTTCGTGTCGCTCCGGAGCCCGAGCGAAAAAATTCTAAGTCCCCGTTCGTGTCGCTCCGGAACCGAATGTCGACGGAACGAAATGACAACGGTAGATCCTTATTCCTGGTGCTCGTGGCTCTCTAAAACCATACACTTGTTCTCCTCTGTCTCTTACCTGTGTCGAGATAATCGAGAATCATGGAGCGTTCGTGTCGCTCCGGAACCGAAAGTCGTCGGTTCGAAACGAGAACGTTAGATCCATATTCCTGATCGTTGAGGCACTCTAAAACTATTAGGCTGTTTTGCTCTCTGATGCCCGTGGACCGAGAGAACGTAGAATAACGGAGCGATCGTGTCGCTCCGGAGCCCGAGCGAAAAAATTCTAAGTCCCCGTTCGTGTCGCTCCGGAGCCCGAGCGAAAAAATTCTAAGTCCCCGTTCGTGTCGCTCCGGAACCGAATGTCGACGGAACGAAATGACAACGGTAGATCCTTATTCCTGGTGCTCGTGGCTCTCTAAAACCATACACTTGTTCTCCTCTGTCTCTTACCTGTGTCGAGATAATCGAGAATCATGGAGCGTTCGTGTCGCTCCGGAACCGAAAGTCGTCGGTTCGAAACGAGAACGTTAGATCCATATTCCTGATCGTTGAGGCACTCTAAAACTATTAGGCTGTTTTGCTCTCTGATGCCCGTGGACCGAGAGAACGTAGAATAACGGAGCGATCGTGTCGCTCCGGAGCCCGAGCGAAAAAATTCTAAGTCCCCGTTCGTGTCGCTCCGGAGCCCGAGCGAAAAAATTCTAAGTCCCCGTTCGTGTCGCTCCGGAACCGAATGTCGACGGAACGAAATGACAACTGTAGATCCTTATTCCTGGTGCTCGTGGCTCTCTAAAACCATACACTTGTTCTCCTCTGTCTCTTACCTGTGTCGAGATAATCGAGAATCATGGAGCGTTCGTGTCGCTCCGGAACCGAAAGTCGTCGGTTCGAAACGAGAACGTTAGATCCATATTCCTGATCGTTGAGGCACTCTAAAACTATTAGGCTGTTTTGCTCTCTGATGCCCGTGGACCGAGAGAACGTAGAATAACGGAGCGATCGTGTCGCTCCGGAGCCCGAGCGAAAAAATTCTAAGTCCCCGTTCGTGTCGCTCCGGAGCCCGAGCGAAAAAATTCTAAGTCCCCGTTCGTGTCGCTCCGGAACCGAATGTCGACGGAACGAAATGACAACTGTAGATCCTTATTCCTGGTGCTCGTGGCTCTCTAAAACCATACACTTGTTCTCCTCTGTCTCTTACCTGTGTCGAGATAATCGAGAATCATGGAGCGTTCGTGTCGCTCCGGAACCGAAAGTCGTCGGTTCGAAACGAGAACGTTAGATCCATATTCCTGATCGTTGAGGCACTCTAAAACTATTAGGCTGTTTTGCTCTCTGATGCCCGTGGACCGAGAGAACGTAGAATAACGGAGCGATCGTGTCGCTCCGCAGCCCGAGCGAAAAAATTCTAAGTCCCCGTTCGTGTCGCTCCGGAGCCCGAGCGAAAAAATTCTAAGTCCCCGTTCGTGTCGCTCCGGAACCGAATGTCGACGGAACGAAATGACAACGGTAGATCCTTATTCCCGGTGCTCGTGGCTCTCTAAAACCATACACTTGTTCTCCTCTGTCTCTTACCTGTGTCGAGATAATCGAGAATCATGGAGCGTTCGTGTCGCTCCGGAAACGAAAGTCGTCGGTTCGAAACGAGAACGTTAGATCCATATTCCTGATCGTTGAGGCACTCTAAAACTATTAGGCTGTTTTGCTCTCTGATGCCCGTGGACCGAGAGAACGTAGAATAACGGAGCGATCGTGTCGCTCCGGAGCCCGAGCGAAAAAATTCTAAGTCCCCGTTCGTGTCGCTCCGGAGCCCGAGCGAAAAAATTCTATGTCCCCGTTCGTGTCGCTCCGGAACCGAATGTCGACGGAACGAAATGACAACGGTAGATCCTTATTCCTGGTGCTCGTGGCTCTCTAAAACCATACACTTGTTCTCCTCTGTCTCTTACCTGTGTCGAGATAATCGAGAATCATGGAGCGTTCGTGTCGCTCCGGAACCGAAAGTCGTCGGTTCGAAACGAGAACGTTAGATCCATATTCCTGATCGTTGAGGCACTCTAAAACTATTAGGCTGTTTTGCTCTCTGATGCCCGTGGACCGAGAGAACGTAGAATAACGGAGCGATCGTGTCGCTCCGGAGCCCGAGCGAAAAAATTCTATGTCCCCGTTCGTGTCGCTCCGGAGCCCGAGCGAAAAAATTCTATGTCCCCGTTCGTGTCGCTCCGGAACCGAATGTCGACGGAACGAAATGACAACGGTAGATCCTTATTCCTGGTGCTCGTGGCTCTCTAAAACCATACACTTGTTCTCCTCTGTCTCTTACCTGTGTCGAGATAATCGAGAATCATGGAGCGTTCGTGTCGCTCCGGAAACGAAAGTCGTCGGTTCGAAACGAGAACGTTAGATCCATATTCCTGATCGTTGAGGCACTCTAAAACTATTAGGCTGTTTTGCTCTCTGATGCCCGTGGACCGAGAGAACGTAGAATAACGGAGCGATCGTGTCGCTCCGGAGCCCGAGCGAAAAAATTCTAAGTCCCCGTTCGTGTCGCTCCGGAGCCCGAGCGAAAAAATTCTAAGTCCCCGTTCGTGTCGCTCCGGAACCGAATGTCGACGGAACGAAATGACAACGGTAGATCCTTATTCCTGGTGCTCGTGGCTCTCTAAAACCATACACTTGTTCTCCTCTGTCTCTTACCTGTGTCGAGATAATCGAGAATCATGGAGCGTTCGTGTCGCTCCGGAACCGAAAGTCGTCGGTTCGAAACGAGAACGTTAGATCCATATTCCTGATCGTTGAGGCACTCTAAAACTATTAGGCTGTTTTGCTCTCTGATGCCCGTGGACCGAGAGAACGTAGAATAACGGAGCGATCGTGTCGCTCCGGAGCCCGAGCGAAAAAATTCTAAGTCCCCGTTCGTGTCGCTCCGGAGCCCGAGCGAAAAAATTCTATGTCCCCGTTCGTGTCGCTCCGGAACCGAATGTCGACGGAACGAAATGACAACGGTAGATCCTTATTCCTGGTGCTCGTGGCTCTCTAAAACCATACACTTGTTCTCCTCTGTCTCTTACCTGTGTCGAGATAATCGAGAATCATGGAGCGTTCGTGTCGCTCCGGAACCGAAAGTCGTCGGTTCGAAACGAGAACGTTAGATCCATATTCCTGATCGTTGAGGCACTCTAAAACTATTAGGCTGTTTTGCTCTCTGATGCCCGTGGACCGAGAGAACGTAGAATAACGGAGCGATCGTGTCGCTCCGGAGCCCGAGCGAAAAAATTCTATGTCCCCGTTCGTGTCGCTCCGGAGCCCGAGCGAAAAAATTCTATGTCCCCGTTCGTGTCGCTCCGGAACCGAATGTCGACGGAACGAAATGACAACGGTAGATCCTTATTCCTGGTGCTCGTGGCTCTCTAAAACCATACACTTGTTCTCCTCTGTCTCTTACCTGTGTCGAGATAATCGAGAATCATGGAGCGTTCGTGTCGCTCCGGAAACGAAAGTCGTCGGTTCGAAACGAGAACGTTAGATCCATATTCCTGATCGTTGAGGCACTCTAAAACTATTAGGCTGTTTTGCTCTCTGATGCCCGTGGACCGAGAGAACGTAGAATAACGGAGCGATCGTGTCGCTCCGGAGCCCGAGCGAAAAAATTCTAAGTCCCCGTTCGTGTCGCTCCGGAGCCCGAGCGAAAAAATTCTAAGTCCCCGTTCGTGTCGCTCCGGAACCGAATGTCGACGGAACGAAATGACAACGGTAGATCCTTATTCCTGGTGCTCGTGGCTCTCTAAAACCATACACTTGTTCTCCTCTGTCTCTTACCTGTGTCGAGATAATCGAGAATCATGGAGCGTTCGTGTCGCTCCGGAACCGAAAGTCGTCGGTTCGAAACGAGAACGTTAGATCCATATTCCTGATCGTTGAGGCACTCTAAAACTATTAGGCTGTTTTGCTCTCTGATGCCCGTGGACCGAGAGAACGTAGAATAACGGAGCGATCGTGTCGCTCCGGAGCCCGAGCGAAAAAATTCTAAGTCCCCGTTCGTGTCGCTCCGGAGCCCGAGCGAAAAAATTCTAAGTCCCCGTTCGTGTCGCTCCGGAGCCCGAGCGAAAAAATTCTAAGTCCCCGTTCGTGTCGCTCCGGAACCGAATGTCGACGGAACGAAATGACAACGGTAGATCCTTATTCCTGGTGCTCGTGGCTCTCTAAAACCATACACTTGTTCTCCTCTGTCTCTTACCTGTGTCGAGATAATCGAGAATCATGGAGCATTCGTGTCGCTCCGGAACCGAAAGTCGTCGGTTCGAAACGAGAACGTTAGATCCATATTCCTGATCGTTGAGGCACTCTAAAACTATTAGGCTGTTTTGCTCTCTGATGCCCGTGGACCGAGAGAACGTAGAATAACGGAGCGATCGTGTCGCTCCGGAGCCCGAGCGAAAAAATTCTAAGTCCCCGTTCGTGTCGCTCCGGAGCCCGAGCGAAAAAATTCTATGTCCCCGTTCGTGTCGCTCCGGAACCGAATGTCGACGGAACGAAATGACAACGGTAGATCCTTATTCCTGGTGCTCGTGGCTCTCTAAAACCATACACTTGTTCTCCTCTGTCTCTTACCTGTGTCGAGATAATCGAGAATCATGGAGCGTTCGTGTCGCTCCGGAACCGAAAGTCGTCGGTTCGAAACGAGAACGTTAGATCCATATTCCTGATCGTTGAGGCACTCTAAAACTATTAGGCTGTTTTGCTCTCTGATGCCCGTGGACCGAGAGAACGTAGAATAACGGAGCGATCGTGTCGCTCCGGAGCCCGAGCGAAAAAATTCTATGTCCCCGTTCGTGTCGCTCCGGAGCCCGAGCGAAAAAATTCTATGTCCCCGTTCGTGTCGCTCCGGAACCGAATGTCGACGGAACGAAATGACAACGGTAGATCCTTATTCCTGGTGCTCGTGGCTCTCTAAAACCATACACTTGTTCTCCTCTGTCTCTTACCTGTGTCGAGATAATCGAGAATCATGGAGCGTTCGTGTCGCTCCGGAAACGAAAGTCGTCGGTTCGAAACGAGAACGTTAGATCCATATTCCTGATCGTTGAGGCACTCTAAAACTATTAGGCTGTTTTGCTCTCTGATGCCCGTGGACCGAGAGAACGTAGAATAACGGAGCGATCGTGTCGCTCCGGAGCCCGAGCGAAAAAATTCTAAGTCCCCGTTCGTGTCGCTCCGGAGCCCGAGCGAAAAATTCTAAGTCCCCGTTCGTGTCGCTCCGGAACCGAATGTCGACGGAACGAAATGACAACGGTAGATCCTTATTCCTGGTGCTCGTGGCTCTCTAAAACCATACACTTGTTCTCCTCTGTCTCTTACCTGTGTCGAGATAATCGAGAATCATGGAGCGTTCGTGTCGCTCCGGAACCGAAAGTCGTCGGTTCGAAACGAGAACGTTAGATCCATATTCCTGATCGTTGAGGCACTCTAAAACTATTAGGCTGTTTTGCTCTCTGATGCCCGTGGACCGAGAGAACGTAGAATAACGGAGCGATCGTGTCGCTCCGGAGCCCGAGCGAAAAAATTCTAAGTCCCCGTTCGTGTCGCTCCGGAGCCCGAGCGAAAAAATTCTAAGTCCCCGTTCGTGTCGCTCCGGAACCGAATGTCGACGGAACGAAATGACAACGGTAGATCCTTATTCCTGGTGCTCGTGGCTCTCTAAAACCATACACTTGTTCTCCTCTGTCTCTTACCTGTGTCGAGATAATCGAGAATCATGGAGCATTCGTGTCGCTCCGGAACCGAAAGTCGTCGGTTCGAAACGAGAACGTTAGATCCATATTCCTGATCGTTGAGGCACTCTAAAACTATTAGGCTGTTTTGCTCTCTGATGCCCGTGGACCGAGAGAACGTAGAATAACGGAGCGATCGTGTCGCTCCGGAGCCCGAGCGAAAAAATTCTAAGTCCCCGTTCGTGTCGCTCCGGAGCCCGAGCGAAAAAATTCTAAGTCCCCGTTCGTGTCGCTCCGGAACCGAATGTCGACGGAACGAAATGACAACTGTAGATCCTTATTCCTGGTGCTCGTGGCTCTCTAAAACCATACACTTGTTCTCCTCTGTCTCTTACCTGTGTCGAGATAATCGAGAATCATGGAGCGTTCGTGTCGCTCCGGAACCGAAAGTCGTCGGTTCGAAACGAGAACGTTAGATCCATATTCCTGATCGTTGAGGCACTCTAAAACTATTAGGCTGTTTTGCTCTCTGATGCCCGTGGACCGAGAGAACGTAGAATAACGGAGCGATCGTGTCGCTCCGGAGCCCGAGCGAAAAAATTCTAAGTCCCCGTTCGTGTCGCTCCGGAGCCCGAGCGAAAAAATTCTAAGTCCCCGTTCGTGTCGCTCCGGAACCGAATGTCGACGGAACGAAATGACAACGGTAGATCCTTATTCCTGGTGCTCGTGGCTCTCTAAAACCATACACTTGTTCTCCTCTGTCTCTTACCTGTGTCGAGATAATCGAGAATCATGGAGCGTTCGTGTCGCTCCGGAACCGAAAGTCGTCGGTTCGAAACGAGAACGTTAGATCCATATTCCTGATCGTTGAGGCACTCTAAAACTATTAGGCTGTTTTGCTCTCTGATGCCCGTGGACCGAGAGAACGTAGAATAACGGAGCGATCGTGTCGCTCCGGAGCCCGAGCGAAAAAATTCTAAGTCCCCGTTCGTGTCGCTCCGGAGCCCGAGCGAAAAAATTCTGAGTCCCCGTTCGTGTCGCTCCGGAACCGAATGTCGACGGAACGAAATGACAACGGTAGATCCTTATTCCTGGTGCTCGTGGCTCTCTAAAACCATACACTTGTTCTCCTCTGTCTCTTACCTGTGTCGAGATAATCGAGAATCATGGAGCGTTCGTGTCGCTCCGGAAACGAAAGTCGTCGGTTCGAAACGAGAACGTTACATCCATATTCCTGATCGTTGAGGCACTCTAAAACTATTAGGCTGTTTTGCTCTCTGATGCCCGTGGACCGAGAGAACGTAGAATAACGGAGCGATCGTGTCGCTCCGGAGCCCGAGCGAAAAAATTCTAAGTCCCCGTTCGTGTCGCTCCGGAGCCCGAGCGAAAAAATTCTAAGTCCCCGTTCGTGTCGCTCCGGAACCGAATGTCGACGGAACGAAATGACAACGGTAGATCCTTATTCCTGGTGCTCGTGGCTCTCTAAAACCATACACTTGTTCTCCTCTGTCTCTTACCTGTGTCGAGATAATCGAGAATCATGGAGCGTTCGTGTCGCTCCGGAACCGAAAGTCGTCGGTTCGAAACGAGAACGTTAGATCCATATTCCTGATCGTTGAGGCACTCTAAAACTATTAGGCTGTTTTGCTCTCTGATGCCCGTGGACCGAGAGAACGTAGAATAACGGAGCGATCGTGTCGCTCCGGAGCCCGAGCGAAAAAATTCTATGTCCCCGTTCGTGTCGCTCCGGAGCCCGAGCGAAAAAATTCTATGTCCCCGTTCGTGTCGCTCCGGAACCGAATGTCGACGGAACGAAATGACAACGGTAGATCCTTATTCCTGGTGCTCGTGGCTCTCTAAAACCATACACTTGTTCTCCTCTGTCTCTTACCTGTGTCGAGATAATCGAGAATCATGGAGCGTTCGTGTCGCTCCGGAAACGAAAGTCGTCGGTTCGAAACGAGAACGTTAGATCCATATTCCTGATCGTTGAGGCACTCTAAAACTATTAGGCTGTTTTGCTCTCTGATGCCCGTGGACCGAGAGAACGTAGAATAACGGAGCGATCGTGTCGCTCCGGAGCCCGAGCGAAAAAATTCTAAGTCCCCGTTCGTGTCGCTCCGGAGCCCGAGCGAAAAAATTCTAAGTCCCCGTTCGTGTCGCTCCGGAACCGAATGTCGACGGAACGAAATGACAACGGTAGATCCTTATTCCTGGTGCTCGTGGCTCTCTAAAACCATACACTTGTTCTCCTCTGTCTCTTACCTGTGTCGAGATAATCGAGAATCATGGAGCGTTCGTGTCGCTCCGGAACCGAAAGTCGTCGGTTCGAAACGAGAACGTTAGATCCATATTCCTGATCGTTGAGGCACTCTAAAACTATTAGGCTGTTTTGCTCTCTGATGCCCGTGGACCGAGAGAACGTAGAATAACGGAGCGATCGTGTCGCTCCGGAGCCCGAGCGAAAAAATTCTAAGTCCCCGTTCGTGTCGCTCCGGAGCCCGAGCGAAAAAATTCTAAGTCCCCGTTCGTGTCGCTCCGGAACCGAATGTCGACGGAACGAAATGACAACGGTAGATCCTTATTCCTGGTGCTCGTGGCTCTCTAAAACCATACACTTGTTCTCCTCTGTCTCTTACCTGTGTCGAGATAATCGAGAATCATGGAGCGTTCGTGTCGCTCCGGAACCGAAAGTCGTCGGTTCGAAACGAGAACGTTAGATCCATATTCCTGATCGTTGAGGCACTCTAAAACTATTAGGCTGTTTTGCTCTCTGATGCCTTGGACCGAGAGAACGTAGAATAACGGAGCGATCGTGTCGCTCCGGAGCCCGAGCGAAAAAATTCTAAGTCCCCGTTCGTGTCGCTCCGGAGCCCGAGCGAAAAAATTCTGAGTCCCCGTTCGTGTCGCTCCGGAACCGAATGTCGACGGAACGAAATGACAACGGTAGATCCTTATTCCTGGTGCTCGTGGCTCTCTAAAACCATACACTTGTTCTCCTCTGTCTCTTACCTGTGTCGAGATAATCGAGAATCATGGAGCGTTCGTGTCGCTCCGGAAACGAAAGTCGTCGGTTCGAAACGAGAACGTTAGATCCATATTCCTGATCGTTGAGGCACTCTAAAACTATTAGGCTGTTTTGCTCTCTGATGCCCGTGGACCGAGAGAACGTAGAATAACGGAGCGATCGTGTCGCTCCGGAGCCCGAGCGAAAAAATTCTAAGTCCCCGTTCGTGTCGCTCCGGAGCCCGAGCGAAAAAATTCTAAGTCCCCGTTCGTGTCGCTCCGGAACCGAATGTCGACGGAACGAAATGACAACGGTAGATCCTTATTCCTGGTGCTCGTGGCTCTCTAAAACCATACACTTGTTCTCCTCTGTCTCTTACCTGTGTCGAGATAATCGAGAATCATGGAGCGTTCGTGTCGCTCCGGAAACGAAAGTCGTCGGTTCGAAACGAGAACGTTTGATCCATATTCCTGATCGTTGAGGCACTCTAAAACTATTAGGCTGTTTTGCTCTCTGATGCCCGTGGACCGAGAGAACGTAGAATAACGGAGCGATCGTGTCGCTCCGGAGCCCGAGCGAAAAAATTCTAAGTCCCCGTTCGTGTCGCTCCGGAGCCCGAGCGAAAAAATTCTAAGTCCCCGTTCGTGTCGCTCCGGAACCGAATGTCGACGGAACGAAATGACAACTGTAGATCCTTATTCCTGGTGCTCGTGGCTCTCTAAAACCATACACTTGTTCTCCTCTGTCTCTTACCTGTGTCGAGATAATCGAGAATCATGGAGCGTTCGTGTCGCTCCGGAACCGAAAGTCGTCGGTTCGAAACGAGAACGTTAGATCCATATTCCTGATCGTTGAGGCACTCTAAAACTATTAGGCTGTTTTGCTCTCTGATGCCCGTGGACCGAGAGAACGTAGAATAACGGAGCGATCGTGTCGCTCCGGAGCCCGAGCGAAAAAATTCTAAGTCCCCGTTCGTGTCGCTCCGGAGCCCGAGCGAAAAAATTCTAAGTCCCCGTTCGTGTCGCTCCGGAACCGAATGTCGACGGAACGAAATGACAACGGTAGATCCTTATTCCTGGTGCTCGTGGCTCTCTAAAACCATACACTTGTTCTCCTCTGTCTCTTACCGGTGTCGAGATAATCGAGAATCATGGAGCGTTCGTGTCGCTCCGGAACCGAAAGTCGTCGGTTCGAAACGAGAACGTTAGATCCATATTCCTGATCGTTGAGGCACTCTAAAACTATTAGGCTGTTTTGCTCTCTGATGCCCGTGGACCGAGAGAACGTAGAATAACGGAGCGATCGTGTCGCTCCGGAGCCCGAGCGAAAAAATTCTAAGTCCCCGTTCGTGTCGCTCCGGAGCCCGAGCGAAAAAATTCTAAGTCCCCGTTCGTGTCGCTCCGGAACCGAATGTCGACGGAACGAAATGACAACGGTAGATCCTTATTCCTGGTGCTCGTGGCTCTCTAAAACCATACACTTGTTCTCCTCTGTCTCTTACCTGTGTCGAGATAATCGAGAATCATGGAGCGTTCGTGTCGCTCCGGAACCGAAAGTCGTCGGTTCGAAACGAGAACGTTAGATCCATATTCCTGATCGTTGAGGCACTCTAAAACTATTAGGCTGTTTTGCTCTCTGATGCCCGTGGACCGAGAGAACGTAGAATAACGGAGCGATCGTGTCGCTCCGGAGCCCGAGCGAAAAAATTCTAAGTCCCCGTTCGTGTCGCTCCGGAACCGAATGTCGACGGAACGAAATGACAACTGTAGATCCTTATTCCTGGTGCTCGTGGCTCTCTAAAACCATACACTTGTTCTCCTCTGTCTCTTACCTGTGTCGAGATAATCGAGAATCATGGAGCGTTCGTGTCGCTCCGGAACCGAAAGTCGTCGGTTCGAAACGAGAACGTTAGATCCATATTCCTGATCGTTGAGGCACTCTAAAACTATTAGGCTGTTTTGCTCTCTGATGCCCGTGGACCGAGAGAACGTAGAATAACGGAGCGATCGTGTCGCTCCGGAGCCCGAGCGAAAAAATTCTAAGTCCCCGTTCGTGTCGCTCCGGACCCGAGCGAAAAAATTCTAAGTCCCCGTTCGTGTCGCTCCGGAACCGAATGTCGACGGAACGAAATGACAACGGTAGATCCTTATTCCTGGTGCTCGTGGCTCTCTAAAACCATACACTTGTTCTCCTCTGTCTCTTACCTGTGTCGAGATAATCGAGAATCATGGAGCGTTCGTGTCGCTCCGGAACCGAAAGTCGTCGGTTCGAAACGAGAACGTTAGATCCATATTCCTGATCGTTGAGGCACTCTAAAACTATTAGGCTGTTTTGCTCTCTGATGCCCGTGGACCGAGAGAACGTAGAATAACGGAGCGATCGTGTCGCTCCGGAGCCCGAGCGAAAAAATTCTAAGTCCCCGTTCGTGTCGCTCCGGAGCCCGAGCGAAAAAATTCTAAGTCCCCGTTCGTGTCGCTCCGGAACCGAATGTCGACGGAACGAAATGACAACGGCAGATCCTTATTCCTGGTGCTCGTGGCTCTCTAAAACCATACACTTGTTCTCCTCTGTCTCTTACCTGTGTCGAGATAATCGAGAATCATGGAGCGTTCGTGTCGCTCCGGAACCGAAAGTCGTCGGTTCGAAACGAGAACGTTAGATCCATATTCCTGATCGTTGAGGCACTCTAAAACTATTAGGCTGTTTTGCTCTCTGATGCCCGTGGACCGAGAGAACGTAGAATAACGGAGCGATCGTGTCGCTCCGGAGCCCGAGCGAAAAAATTCTAAGTCCCCGTTCGTGTCGCTCCGGAGCCAGAGCGAAAAAATTCTAAGTCCCCGTTCGTGTCGCTCCGGAACCGAATGTCGACGGAACGAAATGACAACGGTAGATCCTTATTCCTGGTGCTCGTGGCTCTCTAAAACCATACACTTGTTCTCCTCTGTCTCTTACCTGTGTCGAGATAATCGAGAATCATGGAGCGTTCGTGTCGCTCCGGAACCGAAAGTCGTCGGTTCGAAACGAGAACGTTAGATCCATATTCCTGATCGTTGAGGCACTCTAAAACTATTAGGCTGTTTTGCTCTCTGATGCCCGTGGACCGAGAGAACGTAGAATAACGGAGCGATCGTGTCGCTCCGGAGCCCGAGCGAAAAAATTCTAAGTCCCCGTTCGTGTCGCTCCGGAGCCAGAGCGAAAAAATTCTAAGTCCCCGTTCGTGTCGCTCCGGAACCGAATGTCGACGGAACGAAATGACAACGGTAGATCCTTATTCCTGGTGCTCGTGGCTCTCTAAAACCATACACTTGTTCTCCTCTGTCTCTTACCTGTGTCGAGATAATCGAGAATCATGGAGCGTTCGTGTCGCTCCGGAACCGAAAGTCGTCGGTTCGAAACGAGAACGTTAGATCCATATTCCTGATCGTTGAGGCACTCTAAAACTATTAGGCTGTTTTGCTCTCTGATGCCCGTGGACCGAGAGAACGTAGAATAACGGAGCGATCGTGTCGCTCCGGAGCCCGAGCGAAAAAATTCTAAGTCCCCGTTCGTGTCGCTCCGGAGCCAGAGCGAAAAAATTCTAAGTCCCCGTTCGTGTCGCTCCGGAACCGAATGTCGACGGAACGAAATGACAACGGTAGATCCTTATTCCTGGTGCTCGTGGCTCTCTAAAACCATACACTTGTTCTCCTCTGTCTCTTACCTGTGTCGAGATAATCGAGAATCATGGAGCGTTCGTGTCGCTCCGGAACCGAAAGTCGTCGGTTCGAAACGAGAACGTTAGATCCATATTCCTGATCGTTGAGGCACTCTAAAACTATTAGGCTGTTTTGCTCTCTGATGCCCGTGGACCGAGAGAACGTAGAATAACGGAGCGATCGTGTCGCTCCGGAGCCCGAGCGAAAAAATTCTAAGTCCCCGTTCGTGTCGCTCCGGAGCCCGAGCGAAAAAATTCTGAGTCCCCGTTCGTGTCGCTCCGGAACCGAATGTCGACGGAACGAAATGACAACGGTAGATCCTTATTCCTGGTGCTCGTGGCTCTCTAAAACCATACACTTGTTCTCCTCTGTCTCTTACCTGTGTCGAGATAATCGAGAATCATGGAGCGTTCGTGTCGCTCCGGAAACGAAAGTCGTCGGTTCGAAACGAGAACGTTAGATCCATATTCCTGATCGTTGAGGCACTCTAAAACTATTAGGCTGTTTTGCTCTCTGATGCCCGTGGACCGAGAGAACGTAGAATAACGGAGCGATCGTGTCGCTCCGGAGCCCGAGCGAAAAAATTCTAAGTCCCCGTTCGTGTCGCTCCGGAACCGAATGTCGACGGAACGAAATGACAACTGTAGATCCTTATTCCTGGTGCTCGTGGCTCTCTAAAACCATACACTTGTTCTCCTCTGTCTCTTACCTGTGTCGAGATAATCGAGAATCATGGAGCGTTCGTGTCGCTCCGGAACCGAAAGTCGTCGGTTCGAAACGAGAACGTTAGATCCATATTCCTGATCGTTGAGGCACTCTAAAACTATTAGGCTGTTTTGCTCTCTGATGCCCGTGGACCGAGAGAACGTAGAATAACGGAGCGATCGTGTCGCTCCGGAGCCCGAGCGAAAAAATTCTAAGTCCCCGTTCGTGTCGCTCCGGAGCCCGAGCGAAAAAATTCTAAGTCCCCGTTCGTGTCGCTCCGGAACCGAATGTCGACGGAACGAAATGACAACGGTAGATCCTTATTCCTGGTGCTCGTGGCTCTCTAAAACCATACACTTGTTCTCCTCTGTCTCTTACCTGTGTCGAGATAATCGAGAATCATGGAGCGTTCGTGTCGCTCCGGAACCGAAAGTCGTCGGTTCGAAACGAGAACGTTAGATCCATATTCCTGATCGTTGAGGCACTCTAAAACTATTAGGCTGTTTTGCTCTCTGATGCCCGTGGACCGAGAGAACGTAGAATAACGGAGCGATCGTGTCGCTCCGGAGCCCGAGCGAAAAAATTCTAAGTCCCCGTTCGTGTCGCTCCGGAGCCCGAGCGAAAAAATTCTAAGTCCCCGTTCGTGTCGCTCCGGAGCCCGAGCGAAAAAATTCTAAGTCCCCGTTCGTGTCGCTCCGGAACCGAATGTCGACGGAACGAAATGACAACGGTAGATCCTTATTCCTGGTGCTCGTGGCTCTCTAAAACCATACACTTGTTCTCCTCTGTCTCTTACCTGTGTCGAGATAATCGAGAATCATGGAGCGTTCGTGTCGCTCCGGAACCGAAAGTCGTCGGTTCGAAACGAGAACGTTAGATCCATATTCCTGATCGTTGAGGCACTCTAAAACTATTAGGCTGTTTTGCTCTCTGATGCCCGTGGACCGAGAGAACGTAGAATAACGGAGCGATCGTGTCGCTCCGGAGCCCGAGCGAAAAAATTCTAAGTCCCCGTTCGTGTCGCTCCGGAGCCCGAGCGAAAAAATTCTAAGTCCCCGTTCGTGTCGCTCCGGAACCGAATGTCGACGGAACGAAATGACAACGGTAGATCCTTATTCCTGGTGCTCGTGGCTCTCTAAAACCATACACTTGTTCTCCTCTGTCTCTTACCTGTGTCGAGATAATCGAGAATCATGGAGCGTTCGTGTCGCTCCGGAACCGAAAGTCGTCGGTTCGAAACGAGAACGTTAGATCCATATTCCTGATCGTGGAGGCACTCTAAAACTATTAGGCTGTTTTGCTCTCTGATGCCCGTGGACCGAGAGAACGTAGAATAACGGAGCGATCGTGTCGCTCCGGAGCCCGAGCGAAAAAATTCTAAGTCCCCGTTCGTGTCGCTCCGGAGCCCGAGCGAAAAAATTCTAAGTCCCCGTTCGTGTCGCTCCGGAACCGAATGTCGACGGAACGAAATGACAACTGTAGATCCTTATTCCTGGTGCTCGTGGCTCTCTAAAACCATACACTTGTTCTCCTCTGTCTCTTACCTGTGTCGAGATAATCGAGAATCATGGAGCGTTCGTGTCCCTCCGGAAACGAAAGTCGTCGGTTCGAAACGAGAACGTTAGATACATATTCCTGATCGTTGAGGCACTCTAAAACTATTAGGCTGTTTTGCTCTCTGATGCCCGTGGACCGAGGGAACGTAGAATAACGGAGCGATCGTGTCGCTCCGGAGCCCGAGCGAAAAAATTCTAAGTCCCCGTTCGTGTCGCTCCGGAGCCCGAGCGAAAAAATTCTAAGTCCCCGTTCGTGTCGCTCCGGAACCGAATGTCGACGGAACGAAATGACAACGGTAGATCCTTATTCCTGGTGCTCGTGGCTCTCTAAAACCATACACTTGTTCTCCTCTGTCTCTTACCTGTGTCGAGATAATCGAGAATCATGGAGCGTTCGTGTCGCTCCGGAAACGAAAGTCGTCGGTTCGAAACGAGAACGTTAGATCCATATTCCTGATCGTTGAGGCACTCTAAAACTATTAGGCTGTTTTGCTCTCTGATGCCCGTGGACCGAGAGAACGTAGAATAACGGAGCGATCGTGTCGCTCCGGAGCCCGAGCGAAAAAATTCTAAGTCCCCGTTCGTGTCGCTCCGGAGCCCGAGCGAAAAAATTCTAAGTCCCCGTTCGTGTCGCTCCGGAACCGAATGTCGACGGAACGAAATGACAACGGTAGATCCTTATTCCTGGTGCTCGTGGCTCTCTAAAACCATACACTTGTTCTCCTCTGTCTCTTACCTGTGTCGAGATAATCGAGAATCATGGAGCGTTCGTGTCGCTCCGGAAACGAAAGTCGTCGGTTCGAAACGAGAACGTTAGATCCATATTCCTGATCGTTGAGGCACTCTAAAACTATTAGGCTGTTTTGTTCTCTGATGCCCGTGGACCGAGAGAACGTAGAATAACGGAGCGATCGTGTCGCTCCGGAGCCCGAGCGAAAAAATTCTAAATCCCCGTTCGTGTCGCTCTGGAGCCCGAGCGAAAAAATTCTAAGTCCCCGTTCGTGTCGCTCCGGAACCGAATGTCGACGGAACGAAATGACAACGGTAGATCCTTATTCCTGGTGCTCGTGGCTCTCTAAAACCATACACTTGTTCTCCTCTGTCTCTTACCTGTGTCGAGATAATCGAGAATCATGGAGCGTTCGTGTCGCTCCGGAACCGAAAGTCGTCGGTTCGAAACGAGAACGTTAGATCCATATTCCTGATCGTTGAGGCACTCTAAAACTATTAGGCTGTTTTGCTCTCTGATGCCCGTGGACCGAGAGAACGTAGAATAACGGAGCGATCGTGTCGCTCCGGAGCCCGAGCGAAAAAATTCTAAGTCCCCGTTCGTGTCGCTCCGGAGCCCGAGCGAAAAAATTCTAAGTCCCCGTTCGTGTCGCTCCGGAACCGAATGTCGACGGAACGAAATGACAACGGTAGATCCTTATTCCTGGTGCTCGTGGCTCTCTAAAACCATACACTTGTTCTCCTCTGTCTCTTACCTGTGTCGAGATAATCGAGAATCATGGAGCGTTCGTGTCGCTCCGGAAACGAAAGTCGTCGGTTCGAAACGAGAACGTTAGATCCATATTCCTGATCGTTGAGGCACTCTAAAACTATTAGGCTGTTTTGCTCTCTGATGCCCGTGGACCGAGAGAACGTAGAATAACGGAGCGATCGTGTTGCCCCGGAGCCCGAGCGAAGAAATTCTAAGTCCCCGTTCGTGTCGCTCCGGAGCCCGAGCGAAAAAATTCTAAGTCCCCGTTCGTGTCGCTCCGGAACCGAATGTCGACGGAACGAAATGACAACGGTAGATCCTTATTCCTGGTGCTCGTGGCTCTCTAAAACCATACACTTGTTCTCCTCTGTCTCTTACCTGTGTCGAGATAATCGAGAATCATGGAGCGTTCGTGTCGCTCAGGAACCGAAAGTCGTCGGTTCGAAACGAGAACGTTAGATCCATATTCCTGATCGTTGAGGCACTCTAAAACTATTAGGCTGTTTTGCTCTCTGATGCCCGTGGACCGAGAGAACGTAGAATAACGGAGCGATCGTGTCGCTCCGGAGCCCGAGCGAAAAAATTCTAAGTCCCCGTTCGTGTCGCTCCGGAGCCCGAGCGAAAAAATTCTAAGTCCCCGTTCGTGTCGCTCCGGAACCGAATGTCGACGGAACGAAATGACAACGGTAGATCCTTATTCCTGGTGCTCGTGGCTCTCTAAAACCATACACTTGTTCTCCTCTGTCTCTTACCTGTGTCGAGATAATCGAGAATCATGGAGCGTTCGTGTCGCTCCGGAACCGAAAGTCGTCGGTTCGAAACGAGAACGTTAGATCCATATTCCTGATCGTTGAGGCACTCTAAAACTATTAGGCTGTTTTGCTCTCTGATGCCCGTGGACCGAGAGAACGTAGAATAACGGAGCGATCGTGTCGCTCCGGAGCCCGAACGAAAAAATTCTAAGTCCCCGTTCGTGTCGCTCCGGAGCCCGAGCGAAAAAATTCTAAGTCCCCGTTCGTGTCGCTCCGGAACCGAATGTTGACGGAACGAAATGACAACGGTAGATCCTTATTCCTGGTGCTCGTGGCTCTCTAAAACCATACACTTGTTCTCCTCTGTCTCTTACCTGTGTCGAGATAATCGAGAATCATGGAGCGTTCGTGTCGCTCCGGAACCGAAAGTCGTCGGTTCGAAACGAGAACGTTAGATCCATATTCCTGATCGTTGAGGCACTCTAAAACTATTAGGCTGTTTTGCTCTCTGATGCCCGTGGACCGAGAGAACGTAGAATAACGGAGCGATCGTGTCGCTCCGGAGCCCGAGCGAAAAAATTCTAAGTCCCCGTTCGTGTCGCTCCGGAGCCCGAGCGAAAAAATTCTAAGTCCCCGTTCGTGTCGCTCCGGAACCGAATGTCGACGGAACGAAATGACAACGGTAGATCCTTATTCCTGGTGCTCGTGGCTCTCTAAAACCATACACTTGTTCTCCTCTGTCTCTTACCTGTGTCGAGATAATCGAGAATCATGGAGCGTTCGTGTCGCTCCGGAACCGAAAGTCGTCGGTTCGAAACGAGAACGTTAGATCCATATTCCTGATCGTTGAGGCACTCTAAAACTATTAGGCTGTTTTGCTCTCTGATGCCCGTGGACCGAGAGAACGTAGAATAACGGAGCGATCGTGTCGCTCCGGAGCCCGAGCGAAAAAATTCTAAGTCCCCGTTCGTGTCGCTCCGGAGCCCGAGCGAAAAAATTCTAAGTCCCCGTTCGTGTCGCTCCGGAACCGAATGTCGACGGAACGAAATGACAACGGTAGATCCTTATTCCTGGTGCTCGTGGCTCTCTAAAACCATACACTTGTTCTCCTCTGTCTCTTACCTGTGTCGAGATAATCGAGAATCATGGAGCGTTCGTGTCGCTCCGGAAACGAAAGTCGTCGGTTCGAAACGAGAACGTTAGATCCATATTCCTGATCGTTGAGGCACTCTAAAACTATTAGGCTGTTTTGCTCTCTGATGCTCGTGGACCGAGAGAACGTAGAATAACGGAGCGATCGTGTCGCTCCTGAGCCCGAGCGAAAAAATTCTAAGTCCCCGTTCGTGTCGCTCCGGAGCCCGAGCGAAAAAATTCTAAGTCCCCGTTCGTGTCGCTCCGGAACCGAATGTCGACGGAACGAAATGACAACGGTAGATCCTTATTCCTGGTGCTCGTGGCTCTCTAAAACCATACACTTGTTCTCCTCTGTCTCTTACCTGTGTCGAGATAATCGAGAATCATGGAGCGTTCGTGTCGCTCCGGAACCGAAAGTCGTCGGTTCGAAACGAGAACGTTAGATCCATATTCCTGATCGTTGAGGCACTCTAAAACTATTAGGCTGTTTTGCTCTCTGATGCCCGTGGACCGAGAGAACGTAGAATAACGGAGCGATCGTGTCGCTCCGGAGCCCGAGCGAAAAAATTCTAAGTCCCCGTTCGTGTCGCTCCGGAGCCCGAGCGAAAAAATTCTAAGTCCCCGTTCGTGTCGCTCCGGAACCGAATGTCGACGGAACGAAATGACAACGGTAGATCCTTATTCCTGGTGCTCGTGGCTCTCTAAAACCATACACTTGTTCTCCTCTGTCTCTTACCTGTGTCGAGATAATCGAGAATCATGGAGCGTTCGTGTCGCTCCGGAACCGAAAGTCGTCGGTTCGAAACGAGAACGTTAGATCCATATTCCTGATCGTTGAGGCACTCTAAAACTATTAGGCTGTTTTGCTCTCTGATGCCCGTGGACCGAGAGAACGTAGAATAACGGAGCGATCGTGTCGCTCCGGAGCCCGAGCGAAAAAATTCTAAGTCCCCGTTCGTGTCGCTCCGGAGCCCGAGCGAAAAAATTCTAAGTCCCCGTTCGTGTCGCTCCGGAACCGAATGTCGACGGAACGAAATGACAACGGTAGATCCTTATTCCTGGTGCTCGTGGCTCTCTAAAACCATACACTTGTTCTCCTCTCTCTCTTACCTGTGTCGAGATAATCGAGAATCATGGAGCGTTCGTGTCGCTCCGGAACCGAAAGTCGTCGGTTCGAAACGAGAACGTTAGATCCATATTCCTGATCGTTGAGGCACTCTAAAACTATTAGGCTGTTTTGCTCTCTGATGCCCGTGGACCGAGAGAACGTAGAATAACGGAGCGATCGTGTCGCTCCGGAGCCCGAACGAAAAAATTCTAAGTCCCCGTTCGTGTCGCTCCGGAGCCCGAGCGAAAAAATTCTAAGTCCCCGTTCGTGTCGCTCCGGAACCGAATGTCGACGGAACGAAATGACAACGGTAGATCCTTATTCCTGGTGCTCGTGGCTCTCTAAAACCATACACTTGTTCTCCTCTGTCTCTTACCTGTGTCGAGATAATCGAGAATCATGGAGCGTTCGTGTCGCTCCGGAACCGAAAGTCGTCGGTTCGAAACGAGAACGTTAGATCCATATTCCTGATCGTTGAGGCACTCTAAAACTATTAGGCTGTTTTGCTCTCTGATGCCCGTGGACCGAGAGAACGTAGAATAACGGAGCGATCGTGTCGCTCCGGAGCCCGAGCGAAAAAATTCTAAGTCCCCGTTCGTGTCGCTCCGGAGCCCGAGCGAAAAAATTCTAAGTCCCCGTTCGTGTCGCTCCGGAACCGAATGTCGACGGAACGAAATGACAACGGTAGATCCTTATTCCTGGTGCTCGTGGCTCTCTAAAACCATACACTTGTTCTCCTCTGTCTCTTACCTGTGTCGAGATAATCGAGAATCATGGAGCGTTCGTGTCGCTCCGGAACCGAAAGTCGTCGGTTCGAAACGAGAACGTTAGATCCATATTCCTGATCGTTGAGGCACTCTAAAACTATTAGGCTGTTTTGCTCTCTGATGCCCGTGGACCGAGAGAACGTAGAATAACGGAGCGATCGTGTCGCTCCGGAGCCCGAGCGAAAAAATTCTAAGTCCCCGTTCGTGTCGCTCCGGAGCCCGAGCGAAAAAATTCTAAGTCCCCGTTCGTGTCGCTCCGGAACCGAATGTCGACGGAACGAAATGACAACGGTAGATCCTTATTCCTGGTGCTCGTGGCTCTCTAAAACCATACACTTGTTCTCCTCTGTCTCTTACCTGTGTCGAGATAATCGAGAATCATGGAGCGTTCGTGTCGCTCCGGAACCGAAAGTCGTCGGTTCGAAACGAGAACGTTAGATCCATATTCCTGATCGTTGAGGCACTCTAAAACTATTAGGCTGTTTTGCTCTCTGATGCCCGTGGACCGAGAGAACGTAGAATAACGGAGCGATCGTGTCGCTCCGGAGCCCGAGCGAAGAAATTCTAAGTCCCCGTTCGTGTCGCTCCGGAGCCCGAGCGAAAAAATTCTAAGTCCCCGTTCGTGTCGCTCCGGAGCCCGAGCGAAAAAATTCTAAGTCCCCGTTCGTGTCGCTCCGGAACCGAATGTCGACGGAACGAAATGACAACGGTAGATCCTTATTCCTGGTGCTCGTGGCTCTCTAAAACCATACACTTGTTCTCCTCTGTCTCTTACCTGTGTCGAGATAATCGAGAATCATGGAGCGTTCGTGTCGCTCCGGAAACGAAAGTCGTCGGTTCGAAACGAGAACGTTAGATCCATATTCCTGATCGTTGAGGCACTCTAAAACTATTAGGCTGTTTTGCTCTCTGATGCTCGTGGACCGAGAGAACGTAGAATAACGGAGCGATCGTGTCGCTCCTGAGCCCGAGCGAAAAAATTCTAAGTCCCCGTTCGTGTCGCTCCGGAGCCCGAGCGAAAAAATTCTAAGTCCCCGTTCGTGTCGCTCCGGAACCGAATGTCGACGGAACGAAATGACAACGGTAGATCCTTATTCCTGGTGCTCGTGGCTCTCTAAAACCATACACTTGTTCTCCTCTGTCTCTTACCTGTGTCGAGATAATCGAGAATCATGGAGCGTTCGTGTCGCTCCGGAACCGAAAGTCGTCGGTTCGAAACGAGAACGTTAGATCCATATTCCTGATCGTTGAGGCACTCTAAAACTATTAGGCTGTTTTGCTCTCTGATGCCCGTGGACCGAGAGAACGTAGAATAACGGAGCGATCGTGTCGCTCCGGAGCCCGAGCGAAAAAATTCTAAGTCCCCGTTCGTGTCGCTCCGGAGCCCGAGCGAAAAAATTCTAAGTCCCCGTTCGTGTCGCTCCGGAACCGAATGTCGACGGAACGAAATGACAACGGTAGATCCTTATTCCTGGTGCTCGTGGCTCTCTAAAACCATACACTTGTTCTCCTCTGTCTCTTACCTGTGTCGAGATAATCGAGAATCATGGAGCGTTCGTGTCGCTCCGGAACCGAAAGTCGTCGGTTCGAAACGAGAACGTTAGATCCATATTCCTGATCGTTGAGGCACTCTAAAACTATTAGGCTGTTTTGCTCTCTGATGCCCGTGGACCGAGAGAACGTAGAATAACGGAGCGATCGTGTCGCTCCGGAGCCCGAGCGAAAAAATTCTAAGTCCCCGTTCGTGTCGCTCCGGAGCCCGAGCGAAAAAATTCTAAGTCCCCGTTCGTGTCGCTCCGGAACCGAATGTCGACGGAACGAAATGACAACGGTAGATCCTTATTCCTGGTGCTCGTGGCTCTCTAAAACCATACACTTGTTCTCCTCTGTCTCTTACCTGTGTCGAGATAATCGAGAATCATGGAGCGTTCGTGTCGCTCCGGAACCGAAAGTCGTCGGTTCGAAACGAGAACGTTAGATCCATATTCCTGATCGTTGAGGCACTCTAAAACTATTAGGCTGTTTTGCTCTCTGATGCCCGTGGACCGAGAGAACGTAGAATAACGGAGCGATCGTGTCGCTCCGGAGCCCGAGCGAAGAAATTCTAAGTCCCCGTTCGTGTCGCTCCGGAGCCCGAGCGAAAAAATTCTAAGTCCCCGTTCGTGTCGCTCCGGAGCCCGAGCGAAAAAATTCTAAGTCCCCGTTCGTGTCGCTCCGGAACCGAATGTCGACGGAACGAAATGACAACGGTAGATCCTTATTCCTGGTGCTCGTGGCTCTCTAAAACCATACACTTGTTCTCCTCTGTCTCTTACCTGTGTCGAGATAATCGAGAATCATGGAGCGTTCGTGTCGCTCCGGAAACGAAAGTCGTCGGTTCGAAACGAGAACGTTAGATCCATATTCCTGATCGTTGAGGCACTCTAAAACTATTAGGCTGTTTTGCTCTCTGATGCTCGTGGACCGAGAGAACGTAGAATAACGGAGCGATCGTGTCGCTCCTGAGCCCGAGCGAAAAAATTCTAAGTCCCCGTTCGTGTCGCTCCGGAGCCCGAGCGAAAAAATTCTAAGTCCCCGTTCGTGTCGCTCCGGAACCGAATGTCGACGGAACGAAATGACAACGGTAGATCCTTATTCCTGGTGCTCGTGGCTCTCTAAAACCATACACTTGTTCTCCTCTGTCTCTTACCTGTGTCGAGATAATCGAGAATCATGGAGCGTTCGTGTCGCTCCGGAACCGAAAGTCGTCGGTTCGAAACGAGAACGTTAGATCCATATTCCTGATCGTTGAGGCACTCTAAAACTATTAGGCTGTTTTGCTCTCTGATGCCCGTGGACCGAGAGAACGTAGAATAACGGAGCGATCGTGTCGCTCCGGAGCCCGAGCGAAAAAATTCTAAGTCCCCGTTCGTGTCGCTCCGGAGCCCGAGCGAAAAAATTCTAAGTCCCCGTTCGTGTCGCTCCGGAACCGAATGTCGACGGAACGAAATGACAACGGTAGATCCTTATTCCTGGTGCTCGTGGCTCTCTAAAACCATACACTTGTTCTCCTCTGTCTCTTACCTGTGTCGAGATAATCGAGAATCATGGAGCGTTCGTGTCGCTCCGGAACCGAAAGTCGTCGGTTCGAAACGAGAACGTTAGATCCATATTCCTGATCGTTGAGGCACTCTAAAACTATTAGGCTGTTTTGCTCTCTGATGCCCGTGGACCGAGAGAACGTAGAATAACGGAGCGATCGTGTCGCTCCGGAGCCCGAGCGAAAAAATTCTAAGTCCCCGTTCGTGTCGCTCCGGAGCCCGAGCGAAAAAATTCTAAGTCCCCGTTCGTGTCGCTCCGGAACCGAATGTCGACGGAACGAAATGACAACGGTAGATCCTTATTCCTGGTGCTCGTGGCTCTCTAAAACCATACACTTGTTCTCCTCTGTCTCTTACCTGTGTCGAGATAATCGAGAATCATGGAGCGTTCGTGTCGCTCCGGAACCGAAAGTCGTAGGTTCGAAACGAGAACGTTAGATCCACATTCCTGATCGTTGAGGCACTCTAAAACTATTAGGCTGTTTTGCTCTCTGATGCCCGTGGACCGAGAGAACGTAGAATAACGGAGCGATCGTGTCGCTCCGGAGCCCGAGCGAAAAAATTCTAAGTCCCCGTTCGTGTCGCTCCGGAGCCCGAGCGAAAAAATTCTAAGTCCCCGTTCGTGTCGCTCCGGAACCGAATGTCGACGGAACGAAATGACAACGGTAGATCCTTATTCCTGGTGCTCGTGGCTCTCTAAAACCATACACTTGTTCTCCTCTGTCTCTTACCTGTGTCGAGATAATCGAGAATCATGGAGCGTTCGTGTCGCTCCGGAAACGAAAGTCGTCGGTTCGAAACGAGAACGTTAGATCCATATTCCTGATCGTTGAGGCACTCTAAAACTATTAGGCTGTTTTGCTCTCTGATGCCCGTGGACCGAGAGAACGTAGAATAACGGAGCGATCGTGTCGCTCCGGAGCCCGAGCGAAAAAATTCTAAGTCCCCGTTCGTGTCGCTCCGGAGCCCGAGCGAAAAAATTCTAAGTCCCCGTTCGTGTCGCTCCGGAACCGAATGTCGACGGAACGAAATGACAACGGTAGATCCTTATTCCTGGTGCTCGTGGCTCTCTAAAACCATACACTTGTTCTCCTCTGTCTCTTACCTGTGTCGAGATAATCGAGAATCATGGAGCGTTCGTGTCGCTCCGGAACCGAAAGTCGTCGGTTCGAAACGAGAACGTTAGATCCATATTCCTGATCGTTGAGGCACTCTAAAACTATTAGGCTGTTTTGCTCTCTGATGCCCGTGGACCGAGAGAACGTAGAATAACGGAGCGATCGTGTCGCTCCGGAGCCCGAGCGAAAAAATTCTAAGTCCCCGTTCGTGTCGCTCCGGAGCCCGAGCGAAAAAATTCTAAGTCCCCGTTCGTGTCGCTCCGGAACCGAATGTCGACGGAACGAAATGACAACGGTAGATCCTTATTCCTGGTGCTCGTGGCTCTCTAAAACCATACACTTGTTCTCCTCTGTCTCTTACCTGTGTCGAGATAATCGAGAATCATGGAGCGTTCGTGTCGCTCCGGAAACGAAAGTCGTCGGTTCGAAACGAGAACGTTAGATCCATATTCCTGATCGTTGAGGCACTCTAAAACTATTAGGCTGTTTTGCTCTCTGATGCCCGTGGACCGAGAGAACGTAGAATAACGGAGCGATCGTGTTGCCCCGGAGCCCGAGCGAAAAAATTCTAAGTCCCCGTTCGTGTCGCTCCGGAGCCCGAGCGAAAAAATTCTAAGTCCCCGTTCGTGTCGCTCCGGAACCGAATGTCGACGGAACGAAATGACAACGGTAGATCCTTATTCCTGGTGCTCGTGGCTCTCTAAAACCATACACTTGTTCTCCTCTGTCTCTTACCTGTGTCGAGATAATCGAGAATCATGGAGCGTTCGTGTCGCTCAGGAACCGAAAGTCGTCGGTTCGAAACGAGAACGTTAGATCCATATTCCTGATCGTTGAGGCACTCTAAAACTATTAGGCTGTTTTGCTCTCTGATGCCCGTGGACCGAGAGAACGTAGAATAACGGAGCGATCGTGTCGCTCCGGAGCCCGAGCGAAAAAATTCTAAGTCCCCGTTCGTGTCGCTCCGGAGCCCGAGCGAAAAAATTCTAAGTCCCCGTTCGTGTCGCTCCGGAACCGAATGTCGACGGTACGAAATGACAACGGTAGATCCTTATTCCTGGTGCTCGTGGCTCTCTAAAACCATACACTTGTTCTCCTCTGTCTCTTACCTGTGTCGAGATAATCGAGAATCATGGAGCGTTCGTGTCGCTCCGGAACCGAAAGTCGTCGGTTCGAAACGAGAACGTTAGATCCATATTCCTGATCGTTGAGGCACTCTAAAACTATTAGGCTGTTTTGCTCTCTGATGCCCGTGGACCGAGAGAACGTAGAATAACGGAGCGATCGTGTCGCTCCGGAGCCCGAACGAAAAAATTCTAAGTCCCCGTTCGTGTCGCTCCGGAGCCCGAGCGAAAAAATTCTAAGTCCCCGTTCGTGTCGCTCCGGAACCGAATGTCGACGGAACGAAATGACAACGGTAGATCCTTATTCCTGGTGCTAGTGGCTCTCTAAAACCATACACTTGTTCTCCTCTGTCTCTTACCTGTGTCGAGATAATCGAGAATCATGGAGCGTTCGTGTCGCTCCGGAACCGAAAGTCGTCGGTTCGAAACGAGAACGTTAGATCCATATTCCTGATCGTTGAGGCACTCTAAAACTATTAGGCTGTTTTGCTCTCTGATGCCCGTGGACCGAGAGAACGTAGAATAACGGAGCGATCGTGTCGCTCCGGAGCCCGAGCGAAAAAATTCTAAGTCCCCGTTCGTGTCGCTCCGGAGCCCGAGCGAAAAAATTCTAAGTCCCCGTTCGTGTCGCTCCGGAACCGAATGTCGACGGAACGAAATGACAACGGTAGATCCTTATTCCTGGTGCTCGTGGCTCTCTAAAACCATACACTTGTTCTCCTCTCTCTCTTACCTGTGTCGAGATAATCGAGAATCATGGAGCGTTCGTGTCGCTCCGGAACCGAAAGTCGTCGGTTCGAAACGAGAACGTTAGATCCATATTCCTGATCGTTGAGGCACTCTAAAACTATTAGGCTGTTTTGCTCTCTGATGCCCGTGGACCGAGAGAACGTAGAATAACGGAGCGATCGTGTTGCCCCGGAGCCCGAGCGAAAAAATTCTAAGTCCCCGTTCGTGTCGCTCCGGAGCCCGAGCGAAAAAATTCTAAGTCCCCGTTCGTGTCGCTCCGGAACCGAATGTCGACGGAACGAAATGACAACGGTAGATCCTTATTCCTGGTGCTCGTGGCTCTCTAAAACCATACACTTGTTCTCCTCTGTCTCTTACCTGTGTCGAGATAATCGAGAATCATGGAGCGTTCGTGTCGCTCCGGAACCGAAAGTCGTCGGTTCGAAACGAGAACGTTAGATCCATATTCCTGATCGTTGAGGCACTCTAAAACTATTAGGCTGTTTTGCTCTCTGATGCCCGTGGACCGAGAGAACGTAGAATAACGGAGCGATCGTGTCGCTCCGGAGCCCGAGCGAAAAAATTCTAAGTCCCCGCTCGTGTCGCTCCGGAGCCCGAGCGAAAAAATTCTAAGTCCCCGTTCGTGTCGCTCCGGAACCGAATGTTGACGGAACGAAATGACAACGGTAGATCCTTATTCCTGGTGCTCGTGGCTCTCTAAAACCATACACTTGTTCTCCTCTGTCTCTTACCTGTGTCGAGATAATCGAGAATCATGGAGCGTTCGTGTCGCTCCGGAACCGAAAGTCGTCGGTTCGAAACGAGAACGTTAGATCCATATTCCTGATCGTTGAGGCACTCTAAAACTATTAGGCTGTTTTGCTCTCTGATGCCCGTGGACCGAGAGAACGTAGAATAACGGAGCGATCGTGTCGCTCCGGAGCCCGAACGAAAAAATTCTAAGTCCCCGTTCGTGTCGCTCCGGAGCCCGAGCGAAAAAATTCTAAGTCCCCGTTCGTGTCGCTCCGGAACCGAATGTCGACGGAACGAAATGACAACGGTAGATCCTTATTCCTGGTGCTCGTGGCTCTCTAAAACCATACACTTGTTCTCCTCTGTCTCTTACCTGTGTCGAGATAATCGAGAATCATGGAGCGTTCGTGTCGCTCCGGAACCGAAAGTCGTCGGTTCGAAACGAGAACGTTAGATCCATATTCCTGATCGTTGAGGCACTCTAAAACTATTAGGCTGTTTTGCTCTCTGATGCCCGTGGACCGAGAGAACGTAGAATAACGGAGCGATCGTGTCGCTCCGGAGCCCGAGCGAAAAAATTCTAAGTCCCCGTTCGTGTCGCTCCGGAGCCCGAGCGAAAAAATTCTAAGTCCCCGTTCGTGTCGCTCCGGAGCCCGAGCGAAAAAATTCTAAGTCCCCGTTCGTGTCGCTCCGGAACCGAATGTCGACGGAACGAAATGACAACGGTAGATCCTTATTCCTGGTGCTCGTGGCTCTCTAAAACCATACACTTGTTCTCCTCTGTCTCTTACCTGTGTCGAGATAATCGAGAATCATGGAGCGTTCGTGTCGCTCCGGAAACGAAAGTCGTCGGTTCGAAACGAGAACGTTAGATCCATATTCCTGATCGTTGAGGCACTCTAAAACTATTAGGCTGTTTTGCTCTCTGATGCTCGTGGACCGAGAGAACGTAGAATAACGGAGCGATCGTGTCGCTCCTGAGCCCGAGCGAAAAAATTCTAAGTCCCCGTTCGTGTCGCTCCGGAGCCCGAGCGAAAAAATTCTAAGTCCCCGTTCGTGTCGCTCCGGAACCGAATGTCGACGGAACGAAATGACAACGGTAGATCCTTATTCCTGGTGCTCGTGGCTCTCTAAAACCATACACTTGTTCTCCTCTGTCTCTTACCTGTGTCGAGATAATCGAGAATCATGGAGCGTTCGTGTCGCTCCGGAACCGAAAGTCGTCGGTTCGAAACGAGAACGTTAGATCCATATTCCTGATCGTTGAGGCACTCTAAAACTATTAGGCTGTTTTGCTCTCTGATGCCCGTGGACCGAGAGAACGTAGAATAACGGAGCGATCGTGTCGCTCCGGAGCCCGAGCGAAAAAATTCTAAGTCCCCGTTCGTGTCGCTCCGGAGCCCGAGCGAAAAAATTCTAAGTCCCCGTTCGTGTCGCTCCGGAACCGAATGTCGACGGAACGAAATGACAACGGTAGATCCTTATTCCTGGTGCTCGTGGCTCTCTAAAACCATACACTTGTTCTCCTCTGTCTCTTACCTGTGTCGAGATAATCGAGAATCATGGAGCGTTCGTGTCGCTCCGGAACCGAAAGTCGTCGGTTCGAAACGAGAACGTTAGATCCATATTCCTGATCGTTGAGGCACTCTAAAACTATTAGGCTGTTTTGCTCTCTGATGCCCGTGGACCGAGAGAACGTAGAATAACGGAGCGATCGTGTCGCTCCGGAGCCCGAGCGAAAAAATTCTAAGTCCCCGTTCGTGTCGCTCCGGAGCCCGAGCGAAAAAATTCTAAGTCCCCGTTCGTGTCGCTCCGGAACCGAATGTCGACGGAACGAAATGACAACGGTAGATCCTTATTCCTGGTGCTCGTGGCTCTCTAAAACCATACACTTGTTCTCCTCTGTCTCTTACCTGTGTCGAGATAATCGAGAATCATGGAGCGTTCGTGTCGCTCCGGAACCGAAAGTCGTAGGTTCGAAACGAGAACGTTAGATCCACATTCCTGATCGTTGAGGCACTCTAAAACTATTAGGCTGTTTTGCTCTCTGATGCCCGTGGACCGAGAGAACGTAGAATAACGGAGCGATCGTGTCGCTCCGGAGCCCGAGCGAAAAAATTCTAAGTCCCCGTTCGTGTCGCTCCGGAGCCCGAGCGAAAAAATTCTAAGTCCCCGTTCGTGTCGCTCCGGAACCGAATGTCGACGGAACGAAATGACAACGGTAGATCCTTATTCCTGGTGCTCGTGGCTCTCTAAAACCATACACTTGTTCTCCTCTGTCTCTTACCTGTGTCGAGATAATCGAGAATCATGGAGCGTTCGTGTCGCTCCGGAAACGAAAGTCGTCGGTTCGAAACGAGAACGTTAGATCCATATTCCTGATCGTTGAGGCACTCTAAAACTATTAGGCTGTTTTGCTCTCTGATGCCCGTGGACCGAGAGAACGTAGAATAACGGAGCGATCGTGTCGCTCCGGAGCCCGAGCGAAAAAATTCTAAGTCCCCGTTCGTGTCGCTCCGGAGCCCGAGCGAAAAAATTCTAAGTCCCCGTTCGTGTCGCTCCGGAACCGAATGTCGACGGAACGAAATGACAACGGTAGATCCTTATTCCTGGTGCTCGTGGCTCTCTAAAACCATACACTTGTTCTCCTCTGTCTCTTACCTGTGTCGAGATAATCGAGAATCATGGAGCGTTCGTGTCGCTCCGGAACCGAAAGTCGTCGGTTCGAAACGAGAACGTTAGATCCATATTCCTGATCGTTGAGGCACTCTAAAACTATTAGGCTGTTTTGCTCTCTGATGCCCGTGGACCGAGAGAACGTAGAATAACGGAGCGATCGTGTCGCTCCGGAGCCCGAGCGAAAAAATTCTAAGTCCCCGTTCGTGTCGCTCCGGAGCCCGAGCGAAAAAATTCTAAGTCCCCGTTCGTGTCGCTCCGGAACCGAATGTCGACGGAACGAAATGACAACGGTAGATCCTTATTCCTGGTGCTCGTGGCTCTCTAAAACCATACACTTGTTCTCCTCTGTCTCTTACCTGTGTCGAGATAATCGAGAATCATGGAGCGTTCGTGTCGCTCCGGAACCGAAAGTCGTCGGTTCGAAACGAGAACGTTAGATCCATATTCCTGATCGTTGAGGCACTCTAAAACTATTAGGCTGTTTTGCTCTCTGATGCCCGTGGACCGAGAGAACGTAGAATAACGGAGCGATCGTGTCGCCCCGGAGCCCGAGCGAAAAAATTCTAAGTCCCCGTTCGTGTCGCTCCGGAGCCCGAGCGAAAAAATTCTAAGTCCCCGTTCGTGTCGCTCCGGAACCGAATGTCGACGGAACGAAATGACAACGGTAGATCCTTATTCCTGGTGCTCGTGGCTCTCTAAAACCATACACTTGTTCTCCTCTGTCTCTTACCTGTGTCGAGATAATCGAGAATCATGGAGCGTTCGTGTCGCTCCGGAACCGAAAGTCGTCGGTTCGAAACGAGAACGTTAGATCCATATTCCTGATCGTTGAGGCACTCTAAAACTATTAGGCTGTTTTGCTCTCTGATGCCCGTGGACCGAGAGAACGTAGAATAACGGAGCGATCGTGTCGCTCCGGAGCCCGAGCGAAAAAATTCTAAGTCCCCGTTCGTGTCGCTCCGGAGCCCGAGCGAAAAAATTCTAAGTCCCCGTTCGTGTCGCTCCGGAACCGAATGTCGACGGAACGAAATGACA